>NC_090227.1:44868481-45130715 GCF_024489055.1 Chanodichthys erythropterus | reverse complement strand
GAAGCTTAAATATAAATAAAATATTATTACAGTTGAGTTTGAATATTTATGGCAAACATCAATATCAAATATCCTTGTCATAGGTTACTGCTTTGACATTACACTGATGAAGTTTGAAGCAAATCAGGTAAAATAAGAGGGTGATTCAAACAAAAAGTGACACATTCCTGTTATACTTTGACTCAAATAGTCACATCCATGTGATCAGCCTAATACAAGATAAAATCATAATGTATGCAGAGTTATAACATTGCTCTCTTTTCTGATAAATTTCGCATCAGTTTGCAAATATTTTGCAAAAGCTTGCAATTAAACAATTTCAAGTTGCAACAGTGTTGGTGTTGATAAATCTGTAGGAGTAGTAGTATATTTCATAGCCTGTTTTTCAAAATTAACATTCAAAATTCTGATCTGTTGGTGCTAATGAATGTAAATTAGAAAAAGTGTTTGATGACACTATTTGCTCCCCATCGGTCCACGATTTCTATGGCTTTGTCCATGTCTACTGGTTGACATATATTGATGTGTGTCGAGTTTCATGCAATTTGAAGCATGTTAAGAACCTCAAAGCACTCAAGAATATTATTACAGTTTGACCTGTTGCCATTGGCAGCAGTATTTCAAATATCAAAATCCTGTCATAGGTCTACATCTGCTGTGTATTGACATTACACTGATGAAGTTTGAAGCAAATCAGGTAAAAATAAGAGGGTGATCTCAAAGCATTTTAAAAGTGATACACTTCTGCTGCCATTTGGTGGCGCTATAGCTTTGACTCACAATAGTTACATCATGATCAAGACTACCACAACCAACACACTCCTGAAGTTTCATAAACATCAATCAATGTATGCAGAAGTTATAACACATTTCCTGTTTCCCTTTTCTCGCCATAAATTAATTGCCTATTACGGCCAAACACGTTTGAGATATCAAAATCCGTTTGCAATTAAACAACTTCAGTATGTGCAACAAAGTTAAAAAAGCTTGGTGTAAATTGGATAAACCCTGTAGGAGTAGTAGTATAAAATTCATAGCCTGTTTTCAAAAAATTAACATTCAAACCAAAATAGCTGACTTCCTGTTGGTCGGAGCTAATGAATGTAAATTAGAAAATTGTCCGGCTTGATGAGAATAATATGTGTACCGAGTTTGGTGACTGTAAGGAAAAAACTAACCCCCACTTTTGTCAAAGGTGGCGCTACTGAGCCTCACCCACGCCCATTTCTGCTGCTTTGTCCATGTCTACTGGTTGACAATATTGATGTGTGTGTCAGTTTCATGCAATTTGAAGCATGTTAAGAGCCTTTCAAAAACACTCAGAATATTATTACAGTTTGACCTGTTGCCATGGCAGCAATATTTCAAATATCAAAATCCTGTCATAGGTCTACATCTGCTGTGTATTGACATTACACTGATGAATTTGAAGCAAATCAGGTAAAAATGATTATATTTCAAGTGATATACTTATGTTTTTGTTGGTGTTTATATTTTGACTCACAATAGTCACATCCATGTGATCAGTTATAGAACAAATTGAAGTTTCATAAAATCATTAAAGTTGGACTTCTCTTTTTTTGCCTGATTTGCCTTCCAGTGAGATATCAAAATGGACCTATGACAGGATTTTTGATATAAATTGGCGCCATGGCAACGTCAGAGGAGTAATAAATTCTTGAGTGTTTTCAACATGCTTCAAATTGTTATGAAATTAAGACATTTTGTCAACCATGAGATATGTGACGAGCCAAATGGTAGATGAAGTGACTTAGACTTTCACAGTTTTCTACTGTCAGTGTTTATATCCACGCAATTTTCAAATTTACATTTGTTCTTCTGAAGCATAAAACATTTGAAGAATGTTATCAAAAATGCTATTTTTTGACTTACAGCGATTTTACTTAAACTCAGGTTATGTCAAACATTTTGTCTCATGACTTGATTTTCAAAGGCTGTAGTTTTAACATTACTGATGAATTTTGAATGATCTCGCTGAAAATCATTTTTGTTCCATTTGATTTATGACTTTGACACAATAGTAAATCCATGATTAAACAGACCAAGTTCATAAAATCAATTAATGTATGCAATTATAACACTTTGTTTCTTTTCTGCCATAAATTGAGAAAATTTGAGATATAAAATGCTTGCAATTCAACTTCAATGTTTAGCAACAGTGCTTGGTGTAAATTGGATGTCTTGAGAGTAGACATTATACTGTTTTTATTAACATTCAAACCAAAATGTCTTCCGTTGGGACTTAACATGCTCAAAATTGTTATGAGGCTACCACAATAATATTAACTGAATATGGACAAACGCTTGAAAAAAGTCTGAAAATTTGGTCCATATATTAAACACGCTTGCACGTATTAGTATGAAACTCGGTACACATATTATTCTCATCAAGCCGGACAATTTTCTAATTTACATTCATTAGCTCCGACCAACAGGAAGTCAGCTATTTTGGTTTGAATGTTAATTTTTTGAAAAAACAGGCTATGAATTTTATACTACTACTCCTACAGGGTTTATCCAATTTACACCAAGCCTTTTTTAACTTGTTGCTAACACATTGAAGTTGTTTAATTGCAAACGGATTTTGGATATCTCAAACGGTTTGGCCGTGGCGAGGCAACGAATTTATGGCAAGAAAAGGGAAACAAAGTGTTATAACTTCTGCATATATTAATTGATTTTGATGAAACTTTGGCTTAGTCTTCGTTGTACAAGGCTGATCACATGGATTTGACTATTGTGATTCAAAGTCATAGCGCCACCAACTGGAAGCAGAAAATGTGTCACTTTCAGCATACATTGAGATCACCCTCTTATTTTTACCTGATTTGCTTCAAAATTCATCAGAATAATGTTAAAACTTGGCACATGTAATCCTTTGAAAATGGGCAGGGAGGAGGGGCTCTATAGCGGCACCTTGTAGTGCAGTAAATGTGGAGTGAATTTGACATAGTCCTTTGATGTTTAACCGTTTTAAGTGCCTATTGCCCGCTGTGCACAGTTGCCCTGAAGCCACCGGGGTGGCGGTGCCACCGGGCTTGGGCCCGCCATCGCTGCTCGCAGCTATATTTTTTTATTTTTTTTCCGTCTTCCGGGGCTTTTTGGGGGCCTTAACATGCTCAAAAACTCTTGAAAATTGGCACACACATTGGAATCCGCGGCCATTAGGACGCCGGAGAGGCTGGTACCCGGGCGTGGCAGGGGGGCTCGACAGCGCCCCCTTGAAAAAAGTCTGAAAATTTGGTCCATATATTAAACATGCTTGCACGTATTAGTATGAAACTCGGTACACATATAGACCTCATCGGGCCGAACAACTTTCGCGCTCTAAGTTAATCGCCACGCCAACAGGAAGTCAGCTATTAAGGGTTGTTTGAAAAACGCATGCTCTGGAATTTCATATACTCCTCCTAGACGATTAATCCGATCGCCACCAAACTCGGTCAGCATGAAGTCAAGACACTGATGATTAAAAATTGCCAGGGGATTTTTGATATCTCGAACGGTTTGGCCGTGGCGAGGCAACGAATTTATGGCGAGAAAAAGGAAACAGGAAATGTGTTATAACGTCTTAATACATATATTGATCTTTATGAAACTTCACGAGTGTGTTCGTTATAGGAGTCTGATCACATGGATGTGACTATTGTGAGTCAAAGTTATAGCGCCACCAACTGGCAGCAGGAAGTGTATCACTTTTTGAAATGTTTTGAGATCACCCTCTTATTTTTACCTGATTTGCTTCAAACTTCATCAGTGTAATGTCAATACACAGCAGATGTAGACCTATGACAGGATTTTTGATATTTGAAATATTGTTGCCATGGCAACAGGTCAAACTGTAATAATATTCTTGAGTGTTTTTGAGGCTCTTAACATGCTTCAAATTGCATGAAACTCGACACACACATCAATATTGTCAACCAGTAGACATGGACAAAGCCATAGAAATGGGCGTGGTGGAGGGGCTCAGTAGCGCCACCTTTTGACAAAAGTGGGGGTTAGTTTTTCCTACAGTCACCAAACTCGGTACACATATTATTCTCATCAAGCCGGACAATTTTCTAATTTACATTCATTAGCTCCGACCAACAGGAAGTCAGCTATTTTGGTTTGAATGTTAATTTTTTGAAAAAACAGGCTATGAATTTTATACTACTACTCCTACAGGGTTTATCCAATTTACACCAAGCTTTTTTTAACTTGTTGCGAACACATTGAAGTTGTTTAATTGCAAACGGATTTTGGATATCTCAAACGGTTTGGCCGTGGCGAGGCAACGAATTTATGGCGAGAAAAGGGAAACAGGAAATGTGTTATAACTTCTGCATACATTGATTGATGTTTATGAAACTTCAGGAGTGTGTTGGTTGTAGTAGTCTGATCACATGGATGTAACTATTGTGAGTCAAAGTTATAGCGCCACCAACTGGCAGCAAGAAGTGTATCACTTTTAAAATGCTTTGAGATCACCCTCTTATTTTTACCTGATTTGCTTCAAACTTCATCAGTGTAATGTCAATACACAGCAGATGTAGACCTATGACAGGATTTTTGATATTTGAAATATCGTTGCCATGGCAACAGGTCAAACTGTAATAATATTCTTGAGTGTTTTTGAGGCTCTTAACATGCTTCAAATTGCATGAAACTCGACACACACATCAATATTGTCAACCAGTAGACATGGACAAAGCCATAGAAATGGGCGTGGTGGAGGGGCTCAGTAGCGCCACCTTTTGACAAAAGTGGGGGGGTTAGTTTTTCCTACAGTCACCAAACTCGGTACACATATTATTCTCATCAAGCCGGACAATTTTCTAATTTACATTCATTAGCTCCGACCAACAGGAAGTCAGCTATTTTGGTTTGAATGTTAATTTTTTGAAAAAACAGGCTATGAACTTTATACTACTACTCCTACAGGGTTTATCCAATTTACACCAAGCTTTTTTTAACTTGTTGCGAACACATTGAAGTTGTTTAATTGCAAACGGATTTTAGATATCTCAAACGGTTTGGCCGTGGCGAGGCAACGAATTTATGGCGAGAAAAGGGAAACAGGAAATGTGTTATAACTTCTGCATACATTAATTGATTTTGATGAAACTTCGGCTTAGTCTTCGTTGTACAAGGCTGATCACATGGATGTAACTATTGTGAGTCAAAGTTATAGCGCCACCAAATGGCAGCAAGAAGTGTATCACTTTTAAAATGCTTTGAGATCACCCTCTTATTTTTACCTGATTTGCTTCAAACTTCATCAGTGTAATGTCAATACACAGCAGATGTAGACCTATGACAGGATTTTTGATATTTGAAATATTGTTGCCATGGCAACAGGTCAAACTGTAATAATATTCTTGAGTGTTTTTGAGGCTCTTAACATGCTTCAAATTGCATGAAACTCGACACACACATCAATATTGTCAACCAGTAGACATGGACAAAGCCATAGAAATGGGCGTGGTGGAGGGGCTCAGTAGCGCCACCTTTTGACAAAAGTGGGGGGGTTAGTTTTTCCTACAGTCACCAAACTCGGTACACATATTATTCTCATCAAGCCGGACAATTTTCTAATTTACATTCATTAGCTCTGACCAACAGGAAGTCAGCTATTTTGGTTTGAATGTTAATTTTTTGAAAAAACAGGCTATGAATTTTATACTACTACTCCTACAGGGTTTATCCAATTTACACCAAGCTTTTTTTAACTTGTTGCTAACACATTGAAGTTGTTTAATTGCAAACGGATTTTGGATATCTCAAACGGTTTGGCCGTGGCGAGGCAACGAATTTATGGCAAGAAAAGGGAAACAAAGTGTTATAACTTCTGCATACATTAATTGATTTTGATGAAACTTTGGCTTAGTCTTCGTTGTACAAGGCTGATCACATGGATTTGACTATTGTGATTCAAAGTCATAGCGCCACCAACTGGAAGCAGAAAATGTGTCACTTTCAGCATACATTGAGATCACCCTCTTATTTTTACCTGATTTGCTTCAAAATTCATCAGAATAATGTTAAAACTTGGCACATGTAATCCTTTGAAAATGGGCAGGGAGGAGGGGCTCTATAACGGCACCTTGTAGTGCAGTAAATGTGGAGTGAATTTGACATAGTCCTTTGATGTTTAACCGTTTTAAGTGCCTATTGCCCGCTGTGCACAGTTGCCCTGAAGCCACCGGGGTGGCGGTGCCACCGGGCTTGGGCCCGCCATCGCTGCTCGCAGCTATATTTATTATTATTATAATTTTTTTTTTTTATTATTTTTTTTTTTTTCCCGTCTTCCGGGGCTTTTTGGGGGCCTTAACATGCTCAAAAACTCTTGAAAATTGGCACACACATTGGAATCCGCGGCCCTTAGGACGCCGGAGAGGCTGGTACCCGGGCGTGGCAGGGGGGCTCGACAGCGCCCCCTTGAAAAAAGTCTGAAAATTTGGTCCATATATTAAACATGCTTGCACGTATTAGTATGAAACTCGGTACACATATAGACCTCATCGGGCCGAACAACTTTCGCGCTCTAAGTTAATCGCCACGCCAACAGGAAGTCAGCTATTAAGGGTTGTTTGAAAAACGCATGCTCTGGAATTTGATATACTCCTCCTAGACGATTAATCCGATCGCCACCAAACTCGGTCAGCATGAAGTCAAGACACTGATGATTAAAAATTGCCAGGGGATTTTTGATATCTCGAACGGTTTGGCCGTGGCGAGGCAACGAATTTATGGCGAGAAAAAGGAAACAGGAAATGTGTTATAACGTCTTAATACATATATTGATCTTTATGAAACTTCACGAGTGTGTTCGTTATAGGAGTCTGATCACATGGATGTGACTATTGTGAGTCAAAGTTATAGCGCCACCAACTGGCAGCAGGAAGTGTATCACTTTTTGAAATGTTTTGAGATCACCCTCTTATTTTTACCTGATTTGCTTCAAACTTCATCAGTGTAATGTCAATACACAGCAGATGTAGACCTATGACAGGATTTTTGATATTTGAAATATTGTTGCCATGGCAACAGGTCAAACTGTAATAATATTCTTGAGTGTTTTTGAGGCTCTTAACATGCTTCAAATTGCATGAAACTCGACACACACATCAATATTGTCAACCAGTAGACATGGACAAAGCCATAGAAATGGGCGTGGTGGAGGGGCTCAGTAGCGCCACCTTTTGACAAAAGTGGGGGGGTTAGTTTTTCCTACAGTCACCAAACTCGGTACACATATTATTCTCATCAAGCCGGACAATTTTCTAATTTACATTCATTAGCTCCGACCAACAGGAAGTCAGCTATTTTGGTTTGAATGTTAATTTTTTGAAAAAACAGGCTATGAATTTTATACTACTACTCCTACAGGGTTTATCCAATTTACACCAAGCTTTTTTTAACTTGTTGCGAACACATTGAAGTTGTTTAATTGCAAACGGATTTTGAATATCTCAAACGGTTTGGCCGTGGCGAGGCAACGAATTTATGGCGAGAAAAGGGAAATAGGAAATGTGTTATAACTTCTGCATACATTGATTGATGTTTATGAAACTTCAGGAGTGTGTTGGTTGTAGTAGTCTGATCACATGGATGTAACTATTGTGAGTCAAAGTTATAGCGCCACCAAATGGCAGCAAGAAGTGTATCACTTTTAAATGCTTTGAGATCACCCTCTTATTTTTACCTGATTTGCTTCAAACTTCATCAGTGTAATGTCAATACACAGCAGATGTAGACCTATGACAGGATTTTGATATTTGAAATATTGTTGCCATGGCAACAGGTCAAACTGTAATAATATTCTTGAGTGTTTTTGAGGCTCTTAACATGCTTCAAATTGCATGAAACTCGACACACACATCAATATTGTCAACCAGTAGACATGGACAAAGCCATAGAAATGGGCGTGGTGGAGGGGCTCAGTAGCGCCACCTTTTGACAAAAGTGGGGGTTAGTTTTTCCTACAGTCACCAAACTCGGTACACATATTATTCTCATCAAGCCGGACAATTTTCTAATTTACATTCATTAGCTCCGACCAACAGGAAGTCAGCTATTTTGGTTTGAATGTTAATTTTTTGAAAAAACAGGCTATGAATTTTATACTACTACTCATACAGGGTTTATCCAATTTACACCAAGCTTTTTTTAACTTGTTGCTAACACATTGAAGTTGTTTAATTGCAAACGGATTTTGGATATCTCAAACGGTTTGGCCGTGGCGAGGCAACGAATTTATGGCAAGAAAAGGGAAACAAAGTGTTATAACTTCTGCATACATTAATTGATTTTGATGAAACTTTGGCTTAGTCTTCGTTGTACAAGGCTGATCACATGGATTTGACTATTGTGATTCAAAGTCATAGCGCCACCAACTGGAAGCAGAAAATGTGTCACTTTCAGCATACATTGAGATCACCCTCTTATTTTTACCTGATTTGCTTCAAAATTCATCAGAATAATGTTAAAACTTGGCACATGTAATCCTTTGAAAATGGGCAGGGAGGAGGGGCTCTATAGCGGCACCTTGTAGTGCAGTAAATGTGGAGTGAATTTGACATAGTCCTTTGATGTTTAACCGTTTTAAGTGCCTATTGCCCGCTGTGCACAGTTGCCCTGAAGCCACCGGGGTGGCGGTGCCACCGGGCTTGGGCCCGCCATCGCTGCTCGCAGCTATATTTTTTTATTTTTTTTCCGTCTTCCGGGGCTTTTTGGGGGCCTTAACATGCTCAAAAACTCTTGAAAATTGGCACACACATTGGAATCCGCGGCCATTAGGACGCCGGAGAGGCTGGTACCCGGGCGTGGCAGGGGGGCTCGACAGCGCCCCCTTGAAAAAAGTCTGAAAATTTGGTCCATATATTAAACATGCTTGCACGTATTAGTATGAAACTCGGTACACATATAGACCTCATCGGGCCGAACAACTTTCGCACTCTAAGTTAATCGCCACGCCAACAGGAAGTCAGCTATTAAGGGTTGTTTGAAAAACGCATGCTCTGGAATTTGATATACTCCTCCTAGACGATTAATCCGATCGCCACCAAACTCGGTCAGCATGAAGTCAAGACACTGATGATTAAAAATTGCCAGGGGATTTTTGATATCTCGAACGGTTTGGCCGTGGCGAGGCAACGAATTTATGGCGAGAAAAAGGAAACAGGAAATGTGTTATAACGTCTTAATACATATATTGATCTTTATGAAACTTCACGAGTGTGTTCGTTATAGGAGTCTGATCACATGGATGTGACTATTGTGAGTCAAAGTTATAGCGCCACCAACTGGCAGCAGGAAGTGTATCACTTTTTGAAATGTTTTGAGATCACCCTCTTATTTTTACCTGATTTGCTTCAAACTTCATCAGTGTAATGTCAATACACAGCAGATGTAGACCTATGACAGGATTTTTGATATTTGAAATATTGTTGCCATGGCAACAGGTCAAACTGTAATAATATTCTTGAGTGTTTTTGAGGCTCTTAACATGCTTCAAATTGCATGAAACTCGACACACACATCAATATTGTCAACCAGTAGACATGGACAAAGCCATAGAAATGGGCGTGGTGGAGGGGCTCAGTAGCGCCACCTTTTGACAAAAGTGGGGGTTAGTTTTTCCTACAGTCACCAAACTCGGTACACATATTATTCTCATCAAGCCGGACAATTTTCTAATTTACATTCATTAGCTCCGACCAACAGGAAGTCAGCTATTTTGGTTTGAATGTTAATTTTTTGAAAAAACAGGCTATGAATTTTATACTACTACTCCTACAGGGTTTATCCAATTTACACCAAGCTTTTTTTAACTTGTTGCGAACACATTGAAGTTGTTTAATTGCAAACGGATTTTGGATATCTCAAACGGTTTGGCCGTGGCGAGGCAACGAATTTATGGCGAGAAAAGGGAAACAGGAAATGTGTTATAACTTCTGCATACATTGATTGATGTTTATGAAACTTCAGGAGTGTGTTGGTTGTAGTAGTCTGATCACATGGATGTAACTATTGTGAGTCAAAGTTATAGCGCCACCAAATGGCAGCAAGAAGTGTATCACTTTTAAAATGCTTTGAGATCACCCTCTTATTTTTACCTGATTTGCTTCAAACTTCATCAGTGTAATGTCAATACACAGCAGATGTAGACCTATGACAGGATTTTTGATATTTGAAATATCGTTGCCATGGCAACAGGTCAAACTGTAATAATATTCTTGAGTGTTTTTGAGGCTCTTAACATGCTTCAAATTGCATGAAACTCGACACACACATCAATATTGTCAACCAGTAGACATGGACAAAGCCATAGAAATGGGCGTGGTGGAGGGGCTCAGTAGCGCCACCTTTTGACAAAAGTGGGGGTTAGTTTTTCCTACAGTCACCAAACTCGGTACACATATTATTCTCATCAAGCCGGACAATTTTCTAATTTACATTCATTAGCTCCGACCAACAGGAAGTCAGCTATTTTGGTTTGAATGTTAATTTTTTGAAAAAACAGGCTATGAATTTTATACTACTACTCCTACAGGGTTTATCCAATTTACACCAAGCTTTTTTTAACTTGTTGCTAACACACTGAAGTTGTTTAATTGCAAACGGATTTTGGATATCTCAAACGGTTTGGCCGTGGCGAGGCAACAAATTTATGGCAAGAAAAGGGAAACAAAGTGTTATAACTTCTGCATACATTAATTGATTTTGATGAAACTTTGGCTTAGTCTTCGTTGTACAAGGCTGATCACATGGATTTGACTATTGTGATTCAAAGTCATAGCGCTACCAACTGGAAGCAGAAAATGTGTCACTTTCAGCATACATTGAGATCACCCTCTTATTTTTACCTGATTTGCTTCAAAATTCATCAGAATAATGTTAAAACTTGGCACATGTAATCCTTTGAAAATGGGCGGGGAGGAGGGGCTCTATAACGGCACCTTGTAGTGCAGTAAATGTGGAGTGAATTTGACATAGTCCTTTGATGTTTAACCGTTTTAAGTGCCTATTGCCCGCTGTGCACAGTTGCCCTGAAGCCACCGGGGTGGCGGTGCCACCGGGCTTGGGCCCGCCATCGCTGCTCGCAGCTATATTTAGGGCCCAAGCGAAAATTCGCGCAGGGCCCTCTTGTTCTTCTAAGGATTATTAGGGCCCAAGCGAAAATTCGCGCAGGGCCCTCTTGTTCTTCTAAGGATTATTAGGGCCCAAGCGAAAATTCGCGCAGGGCCCTCTTGTTCTTCTAAGGATTATTAGGGCCCAAGCGAAAATTCGCGCAGGGCCCTCTTGTTCTTCTAAGGATTATTATTATTATTTTTTTTTTTATTTATTTATTTTTTTTATTTTTTTTCCGTCTTCCGGGGCTTTTTGGGGGCCTTAACATGCTCAAAAACTCTTGAAAATTGGCACACACATTGGAATCCGCGGCCATTAGGACGCCGGAGAGGCTGGTACCCGGACGTGGCAGGGGGGCTCGACAGCGCCCCCTTGAAAAAAGTCTGAAAATTTGGTCCATATATTAAACATGCTTGCACGTATTAGTATGAAACTCGGTACACATATAGACCTCATCGGGCCGAACAACTTTCGCGCTCTAAGTTAATCGCCACGCCAACAGGAAGTCAGCTATTAAGGGTTGTTTGAAAAACGCATGCTCTGGAATTTGATATACTCCTCCTAGACGATTAATCCGATCGCCACCAAACTCGGTCAGCATGAAGTCAAGACACTGATGATTAAAATTTGCCAGGGGATTTTTGATATCTCGAACGGTTTGGCCGTGGCGAGGCAACGAATTTATGGCGAGAAAAAGGAAACAGGAAATGTGTTATAACGTCTTAATACATATATTGATCTTTATGAAACTTCACGAGTGTGTTCGTTATAGGAGTCTGATCACATGGATGTGACTATTGTGAGTCAAAGTTATAGCGCCACCAACTGGCAGCAGGAAGTGTATCACTTTTTGAAATGTTTTGAGATCACCCTCTTATTTTTACCTGATTTGCTTCAAACTTCATCAGTGTAATGTCAATACACAGCAGATGTAGACCTATGACAGGATTTTTGATATTTGAAATATTGTTGCCATGGCAACAGGTCAAACTGTAATAATATTCTTGAGTGTTTTTGAGGCTCTTAACATGCTTCAAATTGCATGAAACTCGACACACACATCAATATTGTCAACCAGTAGACATGGACAAAGCCATAGAAATGGGCGTGGTGGAGGGGCTCAGTAGCGCCACCTTTTGACAAAAGTGGGGGGTTAGTTTTTCCTACAGTCACCAAACTCGGTACACATATTATTCTCATCAAGCCGGACAATTTTCTAATTTACATTCATTAGCTCCGACCAACAGGAAGTCAGCTATTTTGGTTTGAATGTTAATTTTTTGAAAAAACAGGCTATGAATTTTATACTACTACTCCTACAGGGTTTATCCAATTTACACCAAGCTTTTTTTAACTTGTTGCGAACACATTGAAGTTGTTTAATTGCAAACGGATTTTGGATATCTCAAACGGTTTGGCCGTGGCGAGGCAACGAATTTATGGCGAGAAAAGGGAAACAGGAAATGTGTTATAACTTCTGCATACATTGATTGATGTTTATGAAACTTCAGGAGTGTGTTGGTTGTAGTAGTCTGATCACATGGATGTAACTATTGTGAGTCAAAGTTATAGCACCACCAAATGGCAGCAAGAAGTGTATCACTTTTAAAATGCTTTGAGATCACCCTTTTATTTTTACCTGATTTGCTTCAAACTTCATCAGTGTAATGTCAATACACAGCAGATGTAGACCTATGACAGGATTTTTGATATTTGAAATATTGTTGCCATGGCAACAGGTCAAACTGTAATAATATTCTTGAGTGTTTTTGAGGCTCTTAACATGCTTCAAATTGCATGAAACTCGACACACACATCAATATTGTCAACCAGTAGACATGGACAAAGCCATAGAAATGGGCGTGGTGGAGGGGCTCAGTAGCGCCACCTTTTGACAAAAGTGGGGGTTAGTTTTTCCTACAGTCACCAAACTCGGTACACATATTATTCTCATCAAGCCGGACAATTTTCTAATTTACATTCATTAGCTCCGACCAACAGGAAGTCAGCTATTTTGGTTTGAATGTTAATTTTTTGAAAAAACAGGCTATGAATTTTATACTACTACTCCTACAGGGTTTATCCAATTTACACCAAGCTTTTTTAACTTGTTGCTAACACATTGAAGTTGTTTAATTGCAAACGGATTTTGGATATCTCAAACGGTTTGGCCGTGGCGAGGCAACGAATTTATGGCAAGAAAAGGGAAACAAAGTGTTATAACTTCTGCATACATTAATTGATTTTGATGAAACTTTGGCTTAGTCTTCGTTGTACAAGGCTGATCACATGGATTTGAGTATTGTGATTCAAAGTCATAGCGCCACCAACTGGAAGCAGAAAATGTGTCACTTTCAGCATACATTGAGATCACCCTCTTATTTTTACCTGATTTGCTTCAAAATTCATCAGAATAATGTTAAAACTTGGCACATGTAATCCTTTGAAAATGGGCAGGGAGGAGGGGCTCTATAGTGGCACCTTGTAGTGCAGTAAATGTGGAATGAATTTGACATAGTCCTTTGATGTTTAACCGTTTTAAGTGCCTATTGCCCGCTGTGCACAGTTGCCCTGAAGCCACCGGGGTGGCGGTGCCACCGGGCTTGGGCCCGCCATCGCTGCTCGTTATTATTTTTTATTTTTTTTTTATTTTTTTTTTTCCGTCTTCCGGGGCTTTTTGGGGGCCTTAACATGCTCAAAAACTCTTGAAAATTGGCACACACATTGGAATCCGCGGCCATTAGGACGCCGGAGAGGCTGGTACCCGGGCGTGGCAGGGGGGCTCGACAGCGCCCTCTTGAAAAAAGTCTGAAAATTTGGTCCATATATTAAACATGCTTGCACGTATTAGTATGAAACTCGGTACACATATAGACCTCATCGGGCCGAACAACTTTCGCACTCTAAGTTAATCGCCACGCCAACAGGAAGTCAGCTATTAAGGGTTGTTTGAAAAACGCATGCTCTGGAATTTGATATACTCCTCCTAGACGATTAATCCGATCGCCACCAAACTCGGTCAGCATGAAGTCAAGACACTGATGATTAAAAATTGCCAGGGGATTTTTGATATCTCGAACGGTTTGGCCGTGGCGAGGCAACGAATTTATGGCGAGAAAAAGGAAACAGGAAATGTGTTATAACGTCTTAATACATATATTGATCTTTATGAAACTTCACGAGTGTGTTCGTTATAGGAGTCTGATCACATGGATGTGACTATTGTGAGTCAAAGTTATAGCGCCACCAACTGGCAGCAGGAAGTGTATCACTTTTTGAAATGTTTTGAGATCACCCTCTTATTTTTACCTGATTTGCTTCAAACTTCATCAGTGTAATGTCAATACACAGCAGATGTAGACCTATGACAGGATTTTTGATATTTGAAATATTGTTGCCATGGCAACAGGTCAAACTGTAATAATATTCTTGAGTGTTTTTGAGGCTCTTAACATGCTTCAAATTGCATGAAACTCGACACACACATCAATATTGTCAACCAGTAGACATGGACAAAGCCATAGAAATGGGCGTGGTGGAGGGGCTCAGTAGCGCCACCTTTTGACAAAAGTGGGGGTTAGTTTTTCCTACAGTCACCAAACTCGGTACACATATTATTCTCATCAAGCCGGACAATTTTCTAATTTACATTCATTAGCTCCGACCAACAGGAAGTCAGCTATTTTGGTTTGAATGTTAATTTTTTGAAAAAACAGGCTATGAATTTTATACTACTACTCCTACAGGGTTTATCCAATTTACACCAAGCTTTTTTTAACTTGTTGCGAACACATTGAAGTTGTTTAAATGCAAACGGATTTTGGATATCTCAAACGGTTTGGCCGTGGCGAGGCAACGAATTTATGGCGAGAAAAGGGAAACAGGAAATGTGTTATAACTTCTGCATACATTGATTGATGTTTATGAAACTTCAGGAGTGTGTTGGTTGTAGTAGTCTGATCACATGGATGTAACTATTGTGAGTCAAAGTTATAGCGCCACCAAATGGCAGCAAGAAGTGTATCACTTTTAAAATGCTTTGAGATCACCCTCTTATTTTTACCTGATTTGCTTCAAACTTCATCAGTGTAATGTCAATACACAGCAGATGTAGACCTATGACAGGATTTTTGATATTTGAAATATTGTTGCCATGGCAACAGGTCAAACTGTAATAATATTCTTGAGTGTTTTTGAGGCTCTTAACATGCTTCAAATTGCATGAAACTCGACACACACATCAATATTGTCAACCAGTAGACATGGACAAAGCCATAGAAATGGGCGTGGTGGAGGGGCTCAGAAGCGCCACCTTTTGACAAATAGGGGGGGTTAGTTTTTCCTACAGTCACCAAACTCGGTACACATATTATTCTCATCAAGCCGGACAATTTTCTAATTTACATTCATTAGCTCCGACCAACAGGAAGTCAGCTATTTTGGTTTGAATGTTAATTATTTGAAAAAACAGGCTATGAATTTTATACTACTACTCCTACAGGGTTTATCCCATTTACACCAAGCTTTTTTTAACTTGTTGCTAACACATTGAAGTTGTTTAATTGCAAACGGATTTTGGATATCTCAAACGGTTTGGCCGTGGCGAGGCAACGAATTTATGGCAAGAAAAGGGAAACAAAGTGTTATAACTTCTGCATACATTAATTGATTTTGATGAAACTTTGGCTTAGTCTTCGTTGTACAAGGCTGATCACATGGATTTGACTATTGTGATTCAAAGTCATAGCGCCACCAACTGGAAGCAGAAAATGTGTCACTTTCAGCATACATTGAGATCACCCTCTTATTTTTTACCTGATTTGCTTCAAAATTCATCAGAATAATGTTAAAACTTGGCACATGTAATCCTTTGAAAATGGGCAGGGAGGAGGGGCTCTATAGTGGCACCTTGTAGTGCAGTAAATGTGGAGTGAATTTGACATAGTCCTTTGATGTTTAACCGTTTTAAATGCCTATTGCCCGCTGTGCACAGTTGCCCTGAAGCCACCGGGGTGGCGGTGCCACCGGGCTTGGGCCCGCCATCGCTGCTCGCAGCTATATTTATTATTATTTTTTTATTTTATTTTTTTTTTTTTTTCCGTTTTCCGGGGCTTTTTGGGGGCCTTAACATGCTCAAAAACTCTTGAAAATTGGCACACACATTGGAATCCACGGCCATTAGGACGCCCCAGAGGCTGGTACCCGGGCGTGGCAGGGGGGCTCGACAGCGCCCCCTTGAAAAAAGTCTGAAAATTTGGTCCATATATTAAACATGCTTGCACGTATTAGTATGAAACTCGGTACACATATAGACCTCATCGGGCCGAACAACTTTCGTGCTCTAAGTTAATCGCCACGCCAACAGGAAGTCAGCTATTAAGGGTTGTTTGAAAAACGCATGCTCTGGAATTTGATATACTCCTCCTAGACGATTAATCCGATCGCCACCAAACTCGGTCAGCATGAAGTCAAGACACTGATGATTAAAAATTGCCAGGGGATTTTTGATATCTCGAATAGTTTGGCCGTGGCGAGGCAACGAATTTATGGCGAGAAAAAGGAAACAGGAAATGTGTTATAACGTCTTAATACATATATTGATCTTTATGAAACTTCACGAGTGTGTTCGTTATAGGAGTCTGATCACATGGATGTGACTATTGTGAGTCAAAGTTATAGCGCCACCAACTGGCAGCAGGAAGTGTATCACTTTTTGAAATGTTTTGAGATCACCCTCTTATTTTTACCTGATTTGCTTCAAACTTCATCAGTGTAATGTCAATACACAGCAGATGTAGACCTATGACAGGATTTTTGATATTTGAAATATTGTTGCCATGGCAACAGGTCAAACTGTAATAATATTCTTGAGTGTGTTTGAGGCTCTTAACATGCTTCAAATTGCATGAAACTCGACACACACATCAATATTGTCAACCAGTAGACATGGACAAAGCCATAGAAATGGGCGTGGTGGAGGGGCTCAGTAGAGCCACCTTTTGACAAAAGTGGGGGGGTTAGTTTTTCCTACAGTCACCAAACTCGGTACACATATTATTCTCATCAAGCCGGACAATTTTCTAATTTACATTCATTAGCTCCGACCAACAGGAAGTCAGCTATTTTGGTTTGAATGTTAATTTTTTGAAAAAACAGGCTATGAATTTTATACTACTACTCCTACAGGGTTTATCCAATTTACACCAAGCTTTTTTTAACTTGTTGCGAACACACTGAAGTTGTTTAATTGCAAACAGATTTTGGATATCTCAAACGGTTTGGCCGTGGCGAGGCAACGAATTTATGGCGAGAAAAGGGAAACAGGAAATGTGTTATAACTTCTGCATACATTGATTGATGTTTATGAAACTTCAGGAGTGTGTTGGTTGTAGTAGTCTGATCACATGGATGTAACTATTGTGAGTCAAAGTTATAGCGCCACCAAATGGCAGCAAGAAGTGTATCACTTTTAAAATGCTTTGAGATCACCCTCTTATTTTTACCTGATTTGCTTCAAACTTCATCAGTGTAATGTCAATACACAGCAGATGTAGACCTATGACAGGATTTTTGATATTTGAAATATCGTTGCCATGGCGACAGGTCAAACTGTAATAATATTCTTGAGTGTTTTTGAGGCTCTTAACATGCTTCAATTTGCATGAAACGCGACACACACATCAATATTGTCAACCAGTAGACATGGACAAAGCCATAGAAATGGGCGTGGTGGAGGGGCTCAGTAGCGCCACCTTTTGACAAAAGTGGGGGGGTTAGTTTTTCCTATAGTCACCAAACTCGGTACATATATTGATCTCATCAAGCCGGACAATTTTCTAATTTACATTCATTAGCTCCGACCAACAGGAAGTCGGCTATTTTTGTTTGAATGTTAATTTTTTGAAAAAACAGGCTATGAATTTTATACTACTACTCCTACAGGGTTTATCCAATTTACACCAAGCTTTTTTTAACTTGTTGCTAACACATTGAAGTTGTTTAATTGCAAACGGATTTTGGATATCTCAAACGGTTTGGCCGTGGCGAGGCAACGAATTTATGGCGAGAAAAGGGAAACAGGAAATGTGTTATAACTTCTGCATACATTGATTGATGTTTATGAAACTTCAGGAGTGTGTTGGTTGTAGTAGTCTGATCACATGGATGTAACTATTGTGAGTCAAAGTTATAGCGCCACCAAATGGCAGCAAGAAGTGTATCACTTTTAAAATGCTTTGAGATCACCCTCTTATTTTTACCTGATTTGCTTCAAACTTCATCAGTGTAATGTCAATACACAGCAGATGTAGACCTATGACAGGATTTTTGATATTTGAAATATCGTTGCCATGGCGACAGGTCAAACTGTAATAATATTCTTGAGTGTTTTTGAGGCTCTTAACATGCTTCAATTTGCATGAAACTCGACACACACATCAATATTGTCAACCAGTAGACATGGACAAAGCCATAGAAATGGGCGTGGTGGAGGGGCTCAGTAGCGCCACCTTTTGACAAAAGTGGGGGGGTTAGTTTTTCCTACAGTCACCAAACTCGGTACATATATTGATCTCATCAAGCCGGACAATTTTCGAATTTACATTCATTAGCTCCGACCAACAGGAAGTCGGCTATTTTTGTTTGAATGTTAATTTTTTGAAAAAACAGGCTATGAATTTTATACTACTACTCCTACAGGGTTTATCCAATTTACACCAAGCTTTTTTTAACTTGTTGCTAACACATTGAAGTTGTTTAATTGCAAACGGATTTTGGATATCTCAAACGGTTTGGCCGTGGCGAGGCAACGAATTTATGGCAAGAAAAGGGAAACAAAGTGTTATAACTTCTGCATACATTAATTGATTTTGATGAAACTTTGGCTTAGTCTTCGTTGTACAAGGCTGATCACATGGATTTGACTATTGTGATTCAAAGTCATAGCGCCACCAACTGGAAGCAGAAAATGTGTCACTTTCAGCATACATTGAGATCACCCTCTTATTTTTACCTGATTTGCTTCAAAATTCATCAGAATAATGTTAAAACTTGGCACATGTAATCCTTTGAAAATGGGCAGGGAGGAGGGGCTCTATAGCGGCACCTTGTAGTGCAGTAAATGTGGAGTGAATTTGACATAGTCCTTTGATGTTTAACCGTTTTAAGTGCCTATTGCCCGCTGTGCACAGTTGCCCTGAAGCCACCGGGGTGGCGGTGCCACCGGGCTTGGGCCCGCCATCGCTGCTCGCAGCTATATTTATTATTATTATTTTTTTTATTTTTTTTTCCGTCTTCCGGGGCTTTTTGGGGGCCTTAACATGCTCAAAAACTCTTGAAAATTGGCACACACATTGGAATCCGCGGCCATTAGGACGCCGGAGAGGCTGGTACCCGGGCGTGGCAGGGGGGCTCGACAGCGCCCCCTTGAAAAAAGTCTGAAAATTTGGTCCATATATTAAACATGCTTGCACGTATTAGTATGAAACTCGGTACACATATAGACCTCATCGGGCCGAACAACTTTCGCGCTCTAAGTTAATCGCCACGCCAACAGGAAGTCAGCTATTAAGGGTTGTTTGAAAAACGCATGCTCTGGAATTTGATATACTCCTCCTAGACGATTAATCCGATCGCACCCAAACTCGGTCAGCATGAAGTCAAGACACTGATGATTAAAAATTGCCAGGGGATTTTTGATATCTCGAACGGTTTGGCCGTGGCGAGGCAACGAATTTATGGCGAGAAAAAGGAAACAGGAAATGTGTTATAACGTCTTAATACATATATTGATCTTTATGAAACTTCACGAGTGTGTTCGTTATAGGAGTCTGATCACATGGATGTGACTATTGTGAGTCAAAGTTATAGCGCCACCAACTGGCAGCAGGAAGTGTATCACTTTTTGAAATGTTTTGAGATCACCCTCTTATTTTTACCTGATTTGCTTCAAACTTCATCAGTGTAATGTCAATACACAGCAGATGTAGACCTATGACAGGATTTTTGATATTTGAAATATTGTTGCCATGGCAACAGGTCAAACTGTAATAATATTCTTGAGTGTTTTTGAGGCTCTTAACATGCTTCAAATTGCATGAAACTCGACACACACATCAATATTGTCAACCAGTAGACATGGACAAAGCCATAGAAATGGGCGTGGTGGAGGGGCTCAGTAGCGCCACCTTTTGACAAAAGTGGGGGGTTAGTTGTTCCTACAGTCACCAAACTCGGTACACATATTATTCTCATCAAGCCGGACAATTTTCTAATTTACATTCATTAGCTCCGACCAACAGGAAGTCAGCTATTTTGGTTTGAATGTTAATTTTTTGAAAAAACAGGCTATGAATTTTATACTACTACTCCTACAGGGTTTATCCAATTTACACCAAGCTTTTTTTAACTTGTTGCGAACACATTGAAGTTGTTTAATTGCAAACGGATTTTGGATATCTCAAACGGTTTGGCCGTGGCGAGGCAACAAATTTATGGCGAGAAAAGGGAAACAGGAAATGTGTTATAACTTCTGCATACATTGATTGATGTTTATGAAACTTCAGGAGTGTGTTGGTTGTAGTAGTCTGATCACATGGATGTAACTATTGTGAGTCAAAGTTATAGCGCCACCAAATGGCAGCAAGAAGTGTATCACTTTTAAAATGCTTTGAGATCACCCTCTTATTTTTACCTGATTTGCTTCAAACTTCATCAGTGTAATGTCAATACACAGCAGATGTAGACCTATGACAGGATTTTTGATATTTGAAATATTGTTGCCATGGCAACAGGTCAAACTGTAATAATATTCTTGAGTGTTTTTGAGGCTCTTAACATGCTTCAAATTGCATGAAACTCGACACACACATCAATATTGTCAACCAGTAGACATGGACAAAGCCATAGAAATGGGCGTGGTGGAGGGGCTCAGTAGCGCCACCTTTTGACAAAAGTGGGGGGGTTAGTTTTTCCTACAGTCACCAAACTCGGTACACATATTATTCTCATCAAGCCGGACAATTTTCTAATTTACATTCATTAGCTCCGACCAACAGGAAGTCAGCTATTTTGGTTTGAATGTTAATTTTTTGAAAAAACAGGCTATGAATTTTATACTACTACTCCTACAGGGTTTATCCAATTTACACCAAGCTTTTTTTAACTTGTTGCTAACACATTGAAGTTGTTTAATTGCAAACGGATTTTGGATATCTCAAACGGTTTGGCTGTGGCGAGGCAACGAATTTATGGCAAGAAAAGGGAAACAAAGTGTTATAACTTCTGCATACATTAATTGATTTTGATGAAACTTTGGCTTAGTCTTCGTTGTACAAGGCTGATCACATGGATTTGACTATTGTGATTCAAAGTCATAGCGCCACCAACTGGAAGCAGAAAATGTGTCACTTTCAGCATACATTGAGATCACCCTCTTATTTTTACCTGATTTGCTTCAAAATTCATCAGAATAATGTTAAAACTTGGCACATGTAATCCTTTGAAAATGGGCAGGGAGGAGGGGCTCTATAGCGGCACCTTGTAGTGCAGTAAATGTGGAGTGAATTTGACATAGTCCTTTGATGTTTAACCGTTTTAAGTGCCTATTGCCCGCTGTGCACAGTTGCCCTGAAGCCACCGGGGTGGCGGTGCCACCGGGCTTGGGCCCGCCATCGCTGCTCGCAGCTATATTTTTTATTTTTTTTTCCGTCTTCCGGGGCTTTTTGGGGGCCTTAACATGCTCAAAAACTCTTGAAAATTGGCACACACATTGGAATCCGCGGCCATTAGGACGCCGGAGAGGCTGGTACCCGGGCGCAGCAGGGGGGCTCGACAGCGCCCCCTTGAAAAAAGTCTGAAAATTTGGTCCATATATTAAACATGCTTGCACGTATTAGTATGAAACTCGGTACACATATAGACCTCATCGGGCCGAACAACTTTCGCGCTCTAAGTTAATCGCCACGCCAACAGGAAGTCAGCTATTAAGGGTTGTTTGAAAAACGCATGCTCTGGAATTTGATATACTCCTCCTAGACGATTAATCCGATCGCACCCAAACTCGGTCAGCATGAAGTCAAGACACTGATGATTAAAAATTGCCAGGGGATTTTTGATATCTCGAACGGTTTGGCCGTGGCGAGGCAACGAATTTATGGTGAGAAAAAGGAAACAGGAAATGTGTTATAACGTCTTAATACATATATTGATCTTTATGAAACTTCACGAGTGTGTTCGTTATAGGAGTCTGATCACATGGATGTGACTATTGTGAGTCAAAGTTATAGCGCCACCAACTGGCAGCAGGAAGTGTATCACTTTTTGAAATGTTTTGAGATCACCCTCTTATTTTTACCTGATTTGCTTCAAACTTCATCAGTGTAATGTCAATACACAGCAGATGTAGACCTATGACAGGATTTTTGATATTTGAAATATTGTTGCCATGGCAACAGGTCAAACTGTAATAATATTCTTGAGTGTTTTTGAGGCTCTTAACATGCTTCAAATTGCATGAAACTCGACACACACATCAATATTGTCAACCAGTAGACATGGACAAAGCCATAGAAATGGGCGTGGTGGAGGGGCTCAGTAGCGCCACCTTTTGACAAAAGTGGGGGGTTAGTTTTTCCTACAGTCACCAAACTCGGTACACATATTATTCTCATCAAGCCGGACAATTTTCTAATTTACATTCATTAGCTCCGACCAACAGGAAGTCAGCTATTTTGGTTTGAATGTTAATTTTTTGAAAAAACAGGCTATGAATTTTATACTACTACTCCTACAGGGTTTATCCAATTTACACCAAGCTTTTTTAACTTGTTGCGAACACATTGAAGTTGTTTAATTGCAAACGGATTTTGGATATCTCAAACGGTTTGGCCGTGGCGAGGCAACGAATTTATGGCGAGAAAAGGGAAACAGGAAATGTGTTATAACTTCTGCATACATTGATTGATGTTTATGAAACTTCAGGAGTGTGTTGGTTGTAGTAGTCTGATCACATGGATGTAACTATTGTGAGTCAAAGTTATAGCGCCACCAAATGGCAGCAAGAAGTGTATCACTTTTAAAATGCTTTGAGATCACCCTCTTATTTTTACCTGATTTGCTTCAAACTTCATCAGTGTAATGTCAATACACAGCAGATGTAGACCTATGACAGGATTTTTGATATTTGAAATATTGTTGCCATGGCAACAGGTCAAACTGTAATAATATTCTTGAGTGTTTTTGAGGCTCTTAACATGCTTCAAATTGCATGAAACTCGACACACACATCAATATTGTCAACCAGTAGACATGGACAAAGCCATAGAAATGGGCGTGGTGGAGGGGCTCAGTAGCGCCACCTTTTGACAAAAGTGGGGGGGTTAGTTTTTCCTACAGTCACCAAACTCGGTACACATATTATTCTCATCAAGCCGGACAATTTTCTAATTTACATTCATTAGCTCCGACCAACAGGAAGTCAGCTATTTTGGTTTGAATGTTAATTTTTTGAAAAAACAGGCTATGAATTTTATACTACTACTCCTACAGGGTTTATCCAATTTACACCAAGCTTTTTTAACTTGTTGCTAACACATTGAAGTTGTTTAATTGCAAACGGATTTTGGATATGTCAAACGGTTTGGCTGTGGCGAGGCAACGAATTTATGGCAAGAAAAGGGAAACAAAGTGTTATAACTTCTGCATACATTAATTGATTTTGATGAAACTTTGGCTTAGTCTTCGTTGTACAAGGCTGATCACATGGATTTGACTATTGTGATTCAAAGTCATAGCGCCACCAACTGGAAGCAGAAAATGTGTCACTTTCAGCATACATTGAGATCACCCTCTTATTTTTACCTGATTTGCTTCAAAATTCATCAGAATAATGTTAAAACTTGGCACATGTAATCCTTTGAAAATGGGCAGGGAGGAGGGGCTCTATAGCGGCACCTTGTAGTGCAGTAAATGTGGAGTGAATTTGACATAGTCCTTTGATGTTTAACCGTTTTAAGTGCCTATTGCCCGCTGTGCACAGTTGCCCTGAAGCCACCGGGGTGGCGGTGCCACCGGGCTTGGGCCCGCCATCGCTGCTCGCAGCTATATATTTTTTTTTTTTTTTCCGTCTTCCGGGGCTTTTTGGGGGCCTTAACATGCTCAAAAACTCTTGAAAATTGGCACACACATTGGAATCCGCGGCCATTAGGACGCCGGAGAGGCTGGTACCCGGGCGTGGCAGGGGGGCTCGACAGCGCCCCCTTGAAAAAAGTCTGAAAATTTGGTCCATATATTAAACATGCTTGCACGTATTAGTATGAAACTCGGTACGCATATAGACCTCATCGGGCCGAACAACTTTCGCGCTCTAAGTTAATCGCCACGCCAACAGGAAGTCAGCTATTAAGGGTTGTTTGAAAAACGCATGCTCTGGAATTTGATATACTCCTCCTAGACGATTAATCCGATCGCCACCAAACTCGGTCAGCATGAAGTCAAGACACTGATGATTAAAAATTGCCAGGGGATTTTTGATATCTCGAACGGTTTGGCCGTGGCGAGGCAACGAATTTATGGCGAGAAAAAGGAAACAGGAAATGTGTTATAACGTCTTAATACATATATTGATCTTTATGAAACTTCACGAGTGTGTTCGTTATAGGAGTCTGATCACATGGATGTGACTATTGTGAGTCAAAGTTATAGCGCCACCAACTGGCAGCAGGAAGTGTATCACTTTTTGAAATGTTTTGAGATCACCCTCTTATTTTTACCTGATTTGCTTCAAACTTCATCAGTGTAATGTCAATACACAGCAGATGTAGACCTATGACAGGATTTTTGATATTTGAAATATTGTTGCCATGGCAACAGGTCAAACTGTAATAATATTCTTGAGTGTTTTTGAGGCTCTTAACATGCTTCAAATTGCATGAAACTCGACACACACATCAATATTGTCAACCAGTAGACATGGACAAAGCCATAGAAATGGGCGTGGTGGAGGGGCTCAGTAGCGCCACCTTTTGACAAAAGTGGGGGTTAGTTTTTCCTACAGTCACCAAACTCGGTACACATATTATTCTCATCAAGCCGGACAATTTTCTAATTTACATTCATTAGCTCCGACCAACAGGAAGTCAGCTATTTTGGTTTGAATGTTAATTTTTTGAAAAAACAGGCTATGAATTTTATACTACTACTCCTACAGGGTTTATCCAATTTACACCAAGCTTTTTTAACTTGTTGCGAACACATTGAAGTTGTTTAATTGCAAACGGATTTTGGATATCTCAAACGGTTTGGCCGTGGCGAGGCAACGAATTTATGGCGAGAAAAGGGAAACAGGAAATGTGTTATAACTTCTGCATACATTGATTGATGTTTATGAAACTTCAGGAGTGTGTTGGTTGTAGTAGTCTGATCACATGGATGTAACTATTGTGAGTCAAAGTTATAGCGCCACCAAATGGCAGCAAGAAGTGTATCACTTTTAAAATGCTTTGAGATCACCCTCTTATTTTTACCTGATTTGCTTCAAACTTCATCAGTGTAATGTCAATACACAGCAGATGTAGACCTATGACAGGATTTTTGATATTTGAAATATCGTTGCCATGGCAACAGGTCAAACTGTAATAATATTCTTGAGTGTTTTTGAGGCTCTTAACATGCTTCAAATTGCATGAAACTCGACACACACATCAATATTGTCAACCAGTAGACATGGACAAAGCCATAGAAATGGGCGTGGTGGAGGGGCTCAGTAGCGCCACCTTTTGACAAAAGTGGGGGGGTTAGTTTTTCCTACAGTCACCAAACTCGGTACACATATTATTCTCATCAAGCCGGACAATTTTCTAATTTACATTCATTAGCTCCGACCAACAGGAAGTCAGCTATTTTGGTTTGAATGTTAATTTTTTGAAAAAACAGGCTATGAATTTTATACTACTACTCCTACAGGGTTTATCCAATTTACACCAAGCTTTTTTAACTTGTTGCTAACACATTGAAGTTGTTTAATTGCAAACGGATTTTGGATATCTCAAACGGTTTGGCTGTGGCGAGGCAACGAATTTATGGCAAGAAAAGGGAAACAAAGTGTTATAACTTCTGCATACATTAATTGATTTTGATGAAACTTTGGCTTAGTCTTCGTTGTACAAGGCTGATCACATGGATTTGACTATTGTGATTCAAAGTCATAGCGCCACCAACTGGAAGCAGAAAATGTGTCACTTTCAGCATACATTGAGATCACCCTCTTATTTTTACCTGATTTGCTTCAAAATTCATCAGAATAATGTTAAAACTTGGCACATGTAATCCTTTGAAAATGGGCAGGGAGGAGGGGCTCTATAGCGGCACCTTGTAGTGCAGTAAATGTGGAGTGAATTTGACATAGTCCTTTGATGTTTAACCGTTTTAAGTGCCTATTGCCCGCTGTGCACAGTTGCCCTGAAGCCACCGGGGTGGCGGTGCCACCGGGCTTGGGCCCGCCATCGCTGCTCGCAGCTATATTTATTTATTTTTTTTTTTATATATTTTTTTTTTTTATTTTTTTTTCGTCTTCCGGGGCTTTTTGGGGGCCTTAACATGCTCAAAAACTCTTGAAAATTGGCACACACATTGGAATCCGCGGCCATTAGGACGCCGGAGAGGCTGGTACCCGGGCGTGGCAGGGGGGCTCGACAGCGCCCCCTTGAAAAAAGTCTGAAAATTTGGTCCATATATTAAACATGCTTGCACGTATTAGTATGAAACTCGGTACACATATAGACCTCATCGGGCCGAACAACTTTCGCGCTCTAAGTTAATCGCCACGCCAACAGGAAGTCAGCTATTAAGGGTTGTTTGAAAAACGCATGCTCTGGAATTTGATATACTCCTCCTAGACGATTAATCCGATCGCCACCAAACTCGGTCAGCATGAAGTCAAGACACTGATGATTAAAAATTGCCAGGGGATTTTTGATATCTCGAACGGTTTGGCCGTGGCGAGGCAACGAATTTATGGCGAGAAAAAGGAAACAGGAAATGTGTTATAACGTCTTAATACATATATTGATCTTTATGAAACTTCACGAGTGTGTTCGTTATAGGAGTCTGATCACATGGATGTGACTATTGTGAGTCAAAGTTATAGCGCCACCAACTGGCAGCAGGAAGTGTATCACTTTTTGAAATGTTTTGAGATCACCCTCTTATTTTTACCTGATTTGCTTCAAACTTCATCAGTGTAATGTCAATACACAGCAGATGTAGACCTATGACAGGATTTTTGATATTTGAAATATTGTTGCCATGGCAACAGGTCAAACTGTAATAATATTCTTGAGTGTTTTTGAGGCTCTTAACATGCTTCAAATTGCATGAAACTCGACACACACATCAATATTGTCAACCAGTAGACATGGACAAAGCCATAGAAATGGGCGTGGTGGAGGGGCTCAGTAGCGCCACCTTTTGACAAAAGTGGGGGGGTTAGTTTTTCCTACAGTCACCAAACTCGGTACACATATTATTCTCATCAAGCCGGACAATTTTCTAATTTACATTCATTAGCCCCGACCAACAGGAAGTCAGCTATTTTGGTTTGAATGTTAATTTTTTGAAAAAACAGGCTATGAATTTTATACTACTACTCCTACAGGGTTTATCCAATTTACACCAAGCTTTTTTAACTTGTTGCTAACACATTGAAGTTGTTTAATTGCAAACGGATTTTGGATATCTCAAACGGTTTGGCTGTGGCGAGGCAACGAATTTATGGCAAGAAAAGGGAAACAAAGTGTTATAACTTCTGCATACATTAATTGATTTTGATGAAACTTTGGCTTAGTCTTCGTTGTACAAGGCTGATCACATGGATTTGACTATTGTGATTCAAAGTCATAGCGCCACCAACTGGAAGCAGAAAATGTGTCACTTTCAGCATACATTGAGATCACCCTCTTATTTTTACCTGATTTGCTTCAAAATTCATCAGAATAATGTTAAAACTTGGCACATGTAATCCTTTGAAAATGGGCAGGGAGGAGGGGCTCTATAGCGGCACCTTGTAGTGCAGTAAATGTGGAGTGAATTTGACATAGTCCTTTGATGTTTAACCGTTTTAAGTGCCTATTGCCCGCTGTGCACAGTTGCCCTGAAGCCACCGGGGTGGCGGTGCCACCGGGCTTGGGCCCGCCATCGCTGCTCGCAGCTATATTTATTTATTTATTTTTTTATATTTAGGGCCCAAGCGAAAATTCGCGCAGGGCCCTCTTGTTCTTCTAAGGATTATTATTATTATTTTTTTTTTTTTTTTTTTTTTTTTTTTTCCGTCTTCCGGGGCTTTTTGGGGGCCTTAACATGCTCAAAAACTCTTGAAAATTGGCACACACATTGGAATCCGCGGCCATTAGGACGCCGGAGAGGCTGGTACCCGGGCGTGGCAGGGGGGCTCGACAGCGCCCCCTTGAAAAAAGTCTGAAAATTTGGTCCATATATTAAACATGCTTGCACGTATTAGTATGAAACTCGGTACACATATAGACCTCATCGGGCCGAACAACTTTCGCGCTCTAAGTTAATCGCCACGCCAACAGGAAGTCAGCTATTAAGGGTTGTTTGAAAAACGCATGCTCTGGAATTTGATATACTCCTCCTAGACGATTAATCCGATCGCCACCAAACTCGGTCAGCATGAAGTCAAGACACTGATGATTAAAAATTGCCAGGGGATTTTTGATATCTCGAACGGTTTGGCCGTGGCGAGGCAACGAATTTATGGCGAGAAAAAGGAAACAGGAAATGTGTTATAACGTCTTAATACATATATTGATCTTTATGAAACTTCACGAGTGCGTTCGTTATAGGAGTCTGATCACATGGATGTGACTATTGTGAGTCAAAGTTATAGCGCCACCAACTGGCAGCAGGAAGTGTATCACTTTTTGAAATGTTTTGAGATCACCCTCTTATTTTTACCTGATTTGCTTCAAACTTCATCAGTGTAATGTCAATACACAGCAGATGTAGACCTATGACAGGATTTTTGATATTTGAAATATTGTTGCCATGGCAACAGGTCAAACTGTAATAATATTCTTGAGTGTTTTTGAGGCTCTTAACATGCTTCAAATTGCATGAAACTCGACACACACATCAATATTGTCAACCAGTAGACATGGACAAAGCCATAGAAATGGGCGTGGTGGAGGGGCTCAGTAGCGCCACCTTTTGACAAAAGTGGGGGTTAGTTTTTCCTACAGTCACCAAACTCGGTACACATATTATTCTCATCAAGCCGGACAATTTTCTAATTTACATTCATTAGCTCCGACCAACAGGAAGTCAGCTATTTTGGTTTGAATGTTAATTTTTTGAAAAAACAGGCTATGAATTTTATACTACTACTCCTACAGGGTTTATCCAATTTACACCAAGCTTTTTTTAACTTGTTGCGAACACATTGAAGTTGTTTAATTGCAAACGGATTTTGGATATCTCAAACGGTTTGGCCGTGGCGAGGCAACGAATTTATGGCGAGAAAAGGGAAACAGGAAATGTGTTATAACTTCTGCATACATTGATTGATGTTTATGAAACTTCAGGAGTGTGTTGGTTGTAGTAGTCTGATCACATGGATGTAACTATTGTGAGTCAAAGTTATAGCGCCACCAAATGGCAGCAAGAAGTGTATCACTTTTAAAATGCTTTGAGATCACCCTCTTATTTTTACCTGATTTGCTTCAAACTTCATCAGTGTAATGTCAATACACAGCAGATGTAGACCTATGACAGGATTTTTGATATTTGAAATATTGTTGCCATGGCAACAGGTCAAACTGTAATAATATTCTTGAGTGTTTTTGAGGCTCTTAACATGCTTCAAATTGCATGAAACTCGACACACACATCAATATTGTCAACCAGTAGACATGGACAAAGCCATAGAAATGGGCGTGGTGGAGGGGCTCAGTAGCGCCACCTTTTGACAAAAGTGGGGGGGTTAGTTTTTCCTACAGTCACCAAACTCGGTACACATATTATTCTCATCAAGCCGGACAATTTTCTAATTTACATTCATTAGCTCCGACCAACAGGAAGTCAGCTATTTTGGTTTGAATGTTAATTTTTTGAAAAAACAGGCTATGAATTTTATACTACTACTCCTACAGGGTTTATCCAATTTACACCAAGCTTTTTTTAACTTGTTGCTAACACATTGAAGTTGTTTAATTGCAAACGGATTTTGGATATCTCAAACGGTTTGGCCGTGGCGAGGCAACGAATTTATGGCAAGAAAAGGGAAACAAAGTGTTATAACTTCTGCATACATTAACTGATTTTGATGAAACTTTGGCTTAGTCTTCGTTGTACAAGGCTGATCACATGGATTTGACTATTGTGATTCAAAGTCATAGCGCCACCAACTGGAAGCAGAAAATGTGTCACTTTCAGCATACATTGAGATCACCCTCTTATTTTTACCTGATTTGCTTCAAAATTCATCAGAATAATGTTAAAACTTGGCACATGTAATCCTTTGAAAATGGGCAGGGAGGAGGGGCTCTATAACGGCACCTTGTAGTGCAGTAAATGTGGAGTGAATTTGACATAGTCCTTTGATGTTTAACCGTTTTAAGTGCCTATTGCCCGCTGTGCACAGTTGCCCTGAAGCCACCGGGGTGGCGGTGCCACCGGGCTTGGGCCCGCCATCGCTGCTCGCAGCTATATTTATTATTTATTTATTTTTTTATTTTTTTCCGTCTTCCGGGGCTTTTTGGGGGCCTTAACATGCTCAAAAACTCTTGAAAATTGGCACACACATTGGAATCCGCGGCCATTAGGACGCCGGAGAGGCTGGTACCCGGGCGTGGCAGGGGGGCTCGACAGCGCCCCCTTGAAAAAAGTCTGAAAATTTGGTCCATATATTAAACATGCTTGCACGTATTAGTATGAAACTCGGTACACATATAGACCTCATCGGGCCGAACAACTTTCGCGCTCTAAGTTAATCGCCACGCCAACAGGAAGTCAGCTATTAAGGGTTGTTTGAAAAACGCATGCTCTGGAATTTGATATACTCCTCCTAGACGATTAATCCGATCGCCACCAAACTCGGTCAGCATGAAGTCAAGACACTGATGATTAAAAATTGCCAGGGGATTTTTGATATCTCGAACGGTTTGGCCGTGGCGAGGCAATGAATTTATGGCGAGAAAAAGGAAACAGGAAATGTGTTATAACGTCTTAATACATATATTGATCTTTATGAAACTTCACGAGTGTGTTCGTTATAGGAGTCTGATCACATGGATGTGACTATTGTGAGTCAAAGTTATAGCGCCACCAACTGGCAGCAGGAAGTGTATCACTTTTTGAAATGTTTTGAGATCACCCTCTTATTTTTACCTGATTTGCTTCAAACTTCATCAGTGTAATGTCAATACACAGCAGATGTAGACCTATGACAGGATTTTTGATATTTGAAATATTGTTGCCATGGCAACAGGTCAAACTGTAATAATATTCTTGAGTGTTTTTGAGGCTCTTAACATGCTTCAAATTGCATGAAACTCGACACACACATCAATATTGTCAACCAGTAGACATGGACAAAGCCATAGAAATGGGCGTGGTGGAGGGGCTCAGTAGCGCCACCTTTTGACAAAAGTGGGGGGTTAGTTTTTCCTACAGTCACCAAACTCGGTACACATATTATTCTCATCAAGCCAGACAATTTTCTAATTTACATTCATTAGCTCCGACCAACAGGAAGTCAGCTATTTTGGTTTGAATGTTAATTTTTTGAAAAAACAGGCTATGAATTTTATACTACTACTCCTACAGGGTTTATCCAATTTACACCAAGCTTTTTTTAACTTGTTGCTAACACATTGAAGTTGTTTAATTGCAAACGGATTTTGGATATCTCAAACGGTTTGGCCGTGGCGAGGCAACGAATTTATGGCGAGAAAAGGGAAACAGGAAATGTGTTATAACTTCTGCGTACATTGATTGATGTTTATGAAACTTCAGGAGTGTGTTGGTTGTAGTAGTCTGATCACATGGATGTAACTATTGTGAGTCAAAGTTATAGCGCCACCAAATGGCAGCAAGAAGTGTATCACTTTTAAAATGCTTTGAGATCACCCTCTTATTTTTACCTGATTTGCTTCAAACTTCATCAGTGTAATGTCAATACACAGCAGATGTAGACCTATGACAGGATTTTTGATATTTGAAATATTGTTGCCATGGCAACAGGTCAAACTGTAATAATATTCTTGAGTGTTTTTGAGGCTCTTAACATGCTTCAAATTGCATGAAACTCGACACACACATCAATATTGTCAACCAGTAGACATGGACAAAGCCATAGAAATGGGCGTGGTGGAGGGGCTCAGTAGCGTCACCTTTTGACAAAAGTGGGGGGGTTAGTTTTTCCTACAGTCACCAAACTCGGTACACATATTATTCTCATCAAGCCGGACAATTTTCTAATTTACATTCATTAGCTCCGACCAACAGGAAGTCAGCTATTTTGGTTTGAATGTTAATTTTTTGAAAAAACAGGCTATGAATTTTATACTACTACTCCTACAGGGTTTATCCAATTTACACCAAGCTATTTTTAACTTGTTGCTAACACATTGAAGTTGTTTAATTGCAAACGGATTTTGGATATCTCAAACGGTTTGGCCGTGGCGAGGCAACGAATTTATGGCAAGAAAAGGGAAACAAAGTGTTATAACTTCTGCATACATTAATTGATTTTGATGAAACTTTGGCTTAGCCTTCGTTGTACAAGGCTGATCACATGGATTTGACTATTGTGATTCAAAGTCATAGCGCCACCAACTGGAAGCAGAAAATGTGTCACTTTCAGCATACATTGAGATCACCCTCTTATTTTTACCTGATTTGCTTCAAAATTCATCAGAATAATGTTAAAACTTGGCACATGTAATCCTTTGAAAATGGGAAGGGAGGAGGGGCTCTATAGCGGCACCTTGTAGTGCAGTAAATGTGGAGTGAATTTGACATAGTCCTTTGATGTTTAACCGTTTTAAGTGCCTATTGCCCGCCGTGCACAGTTGCCCTGAAGCCACCGGGGTGGCGGTGCCACCGGGCTTGGGCCCGCCATCGCTGCTCGCAGCTATATTTTATTTTATTTTATTTTTTTTTCGTCTTCCGGGGCTTTTTGGGGGCCTTAACATGCTCAAAAACTCTTGAAAATTGGCAAACACATTGGAATCCGCGGCCATTAGGACGCCGGAGAGGCTGGTACCCGGGCGTGGCAGGGGGGCTCGACAGCGCCCCCTTGAAAAAAGTCTGAAAATTTGGTCCATATATTAAACATGCTTGCACGTATTAGTATGAAACTCGGTACACATATAGACCTCATCGGGCCGAACAACTTTCGCGCTCTAAGTTAATCGCCACGCCAACAGGAAGTCAGCTATTAAGGGTTGTTTGAAAAACGCATGCTCTGGAATTTGATATACTCCTCCTAGACGATTAATCCGATCGCCACCAAACTCGGTCAGCATGAAGTCAAGACACTGATGATTAAAAATTGCCAGGGGATTTTTGATATCTCGAACGGTTTGGCCGTGGCGAGGCAACGAATTTATGGCGAGAAAAAGGAAACAGGAAATGTGTTATAACGTCTTAATACATATATTGATCTTTATGAAACTTCACGAGTGTGTTCGTTATAGGAGTCTGATCACATGGATGTGACTATTGTGAGTCAAAGTTATAGCGCCACCAACTGGCAGCAGGAAGTGTATCACTTTTTGAAATGTTTTGAGATCACCCTCTTATTTTTACCTGATTTGCTTCAAACTTCATCAGTGTAATGTCAATACACAGCAGATGTAGACCTATGACAGGATTTTTGATATTTGAAATATTGTTGCCATGGCAACAGGTCAAACTGTAATAATATTCTTGAGTGTTTTTGAGGCTCTTAACATGCTTCAAATTGCATGAAACTCGACACACACATCAATATTGTCAACCAGTAGACATGGACAAAGCCATAGAAATGGGCGTGGTGGAGGGGCTCAGTAGCGCCACCTTTTGACAAAAGTGGGGGGTTAGTTTTTCCTACAGTCACCAAACTCGGTACACATATTATTCTCATCAAGCCGGACAATTTTCTAATTTACATTCATTAGCCCCGACCAACAGGAAGTCAGCTATTTTGGTTTGAATGTTAATTTTTTGAAAAAACAGGCTATGAATTTTATACTACTACTCCTACAGGGTTTATCCAATTTACACCAAGCTTTTTTAACTTGTTGCGAACACATTGAAGTTGTTTAATTGCAAACGGATTTTGGATATCTCAAACGGTTTGGCTGTGGCGAGGCAACGAATTTATGGCAAGAAAAGGGAAACAAAGTGTTATAACTTCTGCATACATTAATTGATTTTGATGAAACTTTGGCTTAGTCTTCGTTGTACAAGGCTGATCACATGGATTTGACTATTGTGATTCAAAGTCATAGCGCCACCAACTGGAAGCAGAAAATGTGTCACTTTCAGCATACATTGAGATCACCCTCTTATTTTTACCTGATTTGCTTCAAAATTCATCAGAATAATGTTAAAACTTGGCACATGTAATCCTTTGAAAATGGGCAGGGAGGAGGGGCTCTATAGCGGCACCTTGTAGTGCAGTAAATGTGGAGTGAATTTGACATAGTCCTTTGATGTTTAACCGTTTTAAGTGCCTATTGCCCGCTGTGCACAGTTGCCCTGAAGCCACCGGGGTGGCGGTGCCACCGGGCTTGGGCCCGCCATCGCTGCTCGCAGCTATATTTATTTATTTTTTTTTTTATATATTTTTTTTTTTTATTTTTTTTTCGTCTTCCGGGGCTTTTTGGGGGCCTTAACATGCTCAAAAACTCTTGAAAATTGGCACACACATTGGAATCCGCGGCCATTAGGACGCCGGAGAGGCTGGTACCCGGGCGTGGCAGGGGCTCGACAGCGCCCCTTGAAAAAAGTCTGAAAATTTGGTCCATATATTAAACATGCTTGCACGTATTAGTATGAAACTCGGTACACATATAGACCTCATTGGGCCGAACAACTTTCGCGCTCTAAGTTAATCGCCACGCCAACAGGAAGTCAGCTATTAAGGGTTGTTTGAAAAACGCATGCTCTGGAATTTGATATACTCCTCCTAGACGATTAATCCGATCGCCACCAAACTCGGTCAGCATGAAGTCAAGACACTGATGATTAAAAATTGCCAGGGGATTTTTGATATCTCGAACGGTTTGGCCGTGGCGAGGCAACGAATTTATGGCGAGAAAAAGGAAACAGGAAATGTGTTATAACGTCTTAATACATATATTGATCTTTATGAAACTTCACGAGTGTGTTCGTTATAGGAGTCTGATCACATGGATGTGACTATTGTGAGTCAAAGTTATAGCGCCACCAACTGGCAGCAGGAAGTGTATCACTTTTTGAAATGTTTTGAGATCACCCTCTTATTTTTACCTGATTTGCTTCAAACTTCATCAGTGTAATGTCAATACACAGCAGATGTAGACCTATGACAGGATTTTTGATATTTGAAATATTGTTGCCATGGCAACAGGTCAAACTGTAATAATATTCTTGAGTGTTTTTGAGGCTCTTAACATGCTTCAAATTGCATGAAACTCGACACACACATCAATATTGTCAACCAGTAGACATGGACAAAGCCATAGAAATGGGCGTGGTGGAGGGGCTCAGTAGCGCCACCTTTTGACAAAAGTGGGGGGTTAGTTTTTCCTACAGTCACCAAACTCGGTACACATATTATTCTCATCAAGCCGGACAATTTTCTAATTTACATTCATTAGCCCCGACCAACAGGAAGTCAGCTATTTTGGTTTGAATGTTAATTTTTTGAAAAAACAGGCTATGAATTTTATACTACTACTCCTACAGGGTTTATCCAATTTACACCAAGCTTTTTTAACTTGTTGCTAACACATTGAAGTTGTTTAATTGCAAACGGATTTTGGATATCTCAAACGGTTTGGCTGTGGCGAGGCAACGAATTTATGGCAAGAAAAGGGAAACAAAGTGTTATAACTTCTGCATACATTAATTGATTTTGATGAAACTTTGGCTTAGTCTTCGTTGTACAAGGCTGATCACATGGATTTGACTATTGTGATTCAAAGTCATAGCGCCACCAACTGGAAGCAGAAAATGTGTCACTTTCAGCATACATTGAGATCACCCTCTTATTTTTACCTGATTTGCTTCAAAATTCATCAGAATAATGTTAAAACTTGGCACATGTAATCCTTTGAAAATGGGCAGGGAGGAGGGGCTCTATAGCGGCACCTTGTAGTGCAGTAAATGTGGAGTGAATTTGACATAGTCCTTTGATGTTTAACCGTTTTAAGTGCCTATTGCCCGCTGTGCACAGTTGCCCTGAAGCCACCGGGGTGGCGGTGCCACCGGGCTTGGGCCCGCCATCGCTGCTCGCAGCTATATTTATTTATTTATTTTTTTATATTTTATTTTATTTTAATTTTTTTTCGTCTTCCGGGGCTTTTTGGGGGCCTTAACATGCTCAAAAACTCTTGAAAATTGGCAAACACATTGGAATCCGCGGCCATTAGGACGCCGGAGAGGCTGGTACCCGGGCGTGGCAGGGGGGCTCGACAGCGCCCCCTTGAAAAAAGTCTGAAAATTTGGTCCATATATTAAACATGCTTGCACGTATTAGTATGAAACTCGGTACACATATAGACCTCATCGGGCCGAACAACTTTCGCGCTCTAAGTTAATCGCCACGCCAACAGGAAGTCAGCTATTAAGGGTTGTTTGAAAAACGCATGCTCTGGAATTTGATATACTCCTCCTAGACGATTAATCCGATCGCCACCAAACTCGGTCAGCATGAAGTCAAGACACTGATGATTAAAAATTGCCAGGGGATTTTTGATATCTCGAACGGTTTGGCCGTGGCGAGGCAACGAATTTATGGCGAGAAAAAGGAAACAGGAAATGTGTTATAACGTCTTAATACATATATTGATCTTTATGAAACTTCACGAGTGTGTTCGTTATAGGAGTCTGATCACATGGATGTGACTATTGTGAGTCAAAGTTATAGCGCCACCAACTGGCAGCAGGAAGTGTATCACTTTTTGAAATGTTTTGAGATCACCCTCTTATTTTTACCTGATTTGCTTCAAACTTCATCAGTGTAATGTCAATACACAGCAGATGTAGACCTATGACAGGATTTTTGATATTTGAAATATTGTTGCCATGGCAACAGGTCAAACTGTAATAATATTCTTGAGTGTTTTTGAGGCTCTTAACATGCTTCAAATTGCATGAAACTCGACACACACATCAATATTGTCAACCAGTAGACATGGACAAAGCCATAGAAATGGGCGTGGTGGAGGGGCTCAGTAGCGCCACCTTTTGACAAAAGTGGGGGGGTTAGTTTTTCCTACAGTCACCAAACTCGGTACACATATTATTCTCATCAAGCCGGACAATTTTCTAATTTACATTCATTAGCCCCGACCAACAGGAAGTCAGCTATTTTGGTTTGAATGTTAATTTTTTGAAAAAACAGGCTATGAATTTTATACTACTACTCCTACAGGGTTTATCCAATTTACACCAAGCTTTTTTAACTTGTTGCGAACACATTGAAGTTGTTTAATTGCAAACGGATTTTGGATATCTCAAACGGTTTGGCCGTGGCGAGGCAACGAATTTATGGCAAGAAAAGGGAAACAAAGTGTTATAACTTCTGCATACATTAATTGATTTTGATGAAACTTTGGCTTAGTCTTCGTTGTACAAGGCTGATCACATGGATTTGACTATTGTGATTCAAAGTCATAGCGCCACCAACTGGAAGCAGAAAATGTGTCACTTTCAGCATACATTGAGATCACCCTCTTATTTTTACCTGATTTGCTTCAAAATTCATCAGAATAATGTTAAAACTTGGCACATGTAATCCTTTGAAAATGGGCAGGGAGGAGGGGCTCTATAACGGCACCTTGTAGTGCAGTAAATGTGGAGTGAATTTGACATAGTCCTTTGATGTTTAACCGTTTTAAGTGCCTATTGCCCGCTGTGCACAGTTGCCCTGAAGCCACCGGGGTGGCGGTGCCACCGGGCTTGGGCCCGCCATCGCTGCTCGCAGCTATATTTTTTTATTTTTTTTTCCGTCTTCCGGGGCTTTTTGGGGGCCTTAACATGCTCAAAAACTCTTGAAAATTGGCACACACATTGGAATCCGCGGCCATTAGGACGCCGGAGAGGCTGGTACCCGGGCGTGGCAGGGGGGCTCGACAGCGCCCCCTTGAAAAAAGTCTGAAAATTTGGTCCATATATTAAACATGCTTGCACGTATTAGTATGAAACTCGGTACACATATAGACCTCATCGGGCCGAACAACTTTCGCGCTCTAAGTTAATCGCCACGCCAACAGGAAGTCAGCTATTAAGGGTTGTTTGAAAAACGCATGCTCTGGAATTTGATATACTCCTCCTAGACGATTAATCCGATCGCACCCAAACTCGGTCAGCATGAAGTCAAGACACTGATGATTAAAAATTGCCAGGGGATTTTTGATATCTCGAACGGTTTGGCCGTGGCGAGGCAACGAATTTATGGCGAGAAAAAGGAAACAGGAAATGTGTTATAACGTCTTAATACATATATTGATCTTTATGAAACTTCACGAGTGTGTTCGTTATAGGAGTCTGATCACATGGATGTGACTATTGTGAGTCAAAGTTATAGCGCCACCAACTGGCAGCAGGAAGTGTATCACTTTTTGAAATGTTTTGAGATCACCCTCTTATTTTTACCTGATTTGCTTCAAACTTCATCAGTGTAATGTCAATACACAGCAGATGTAGACCTATGACAGGATTTTTGATATTTGAAATATTGTTGCCATGGCAACAGGTCAAACTGTAATAATATTCTTGAGTGTTTTTGAGGCTCTTAACATGCTTCAAATTGCATGAAACTCGACACACACATCAATATTGTCAACCAGTAGACATGGACAAAGCCATAGAAATGGGCGTGGTGGAGGGGCTCAGTAGCGCCACCTTTTGACAAAAGTGGGGGGTTAGTTTTTCCTACAGTCACCAAACTCGGTACACATATTATTCTCATCAAGCCGGACAATTTTCTAATTTACATTCATTAGCTCCGACCAACAGGAAGTCAGCTATTTTGGTTTGAATGTTAATTTTTTGAAAAAACAGGCTATGAATTTTATACTACTACTCCTACAGGGTTTATCCAATTTACACCAAGCTTTTTTTAACTTGTTGCGAACACATTGAAGTTGTTTAATTGCAAACGGATTTTGGATATCTCAAACGGTTTGGCCGTGGCGAGGCAACGAATTTATGGCGAGAAAAGGGAAACAGGAAATGTGTTATAACTTCTGCATACATTGATTGATGTTTATGAAACTTCAGGAGTGTGTTGGTTGTAGTAGTCTGATCACATGGATGTAACTATTGTGAGTCAAAGTTATAGCGCCACCAAATGGCAGCAAGAAGTGTATCACTTTTAAAATGCTTTGAGATCACCCTCTTATTTTTACCTGATTTGCTTCAAACTTCATCAGTGTAATGTCAATACACAGCAGATGTAGACCTATGACAGGATTTTTGATATTTGAAATATTGTTGCCATGGCAACAGGTCAAACTGTAATAATATTCTTGAGTGTTTTTGAGGCTCTTAACATGCTTCAAATTGCATGAAACTCGACACACACATCAATATTGTCAACCAGTAGACATGGACAAAGCCATAGAAATGGGCGTGGTGGAGGGGCTCAGTAGCGCCACCTTTTGACAAAAGTGGGGGGGTTAGTTTTTCCTACAGTCACCAAACTCGGTACACATATTATTCTCATCAAGCCGGACAATTTTCTAATTTACATTCATTAGCTCCGACCAACAGGAAGTCAGCTATTTTGGTTTGAATGTTAATTTTTTGAAAAAACAGGCTATGAATTTTATACTACTACTCCTACAGGGTTTATCCAATTTACACCAAGCTTTTTTAACTTGTTGCTAACACATTGAAGTTGTTTAATTGCAAACGGATTTTGGATATCTCAAACGGTTTGGCCGTGGCGAGGCAACGAATTTATGGCAAGAAAAGGGAAACAAAGTGTTATAACTTCTGCATACATTAACTGATTTTGATGAAACTTTGGCTTAGTCTTCGTTGTACAAGGCTGATCACATGGATTTGACTATTGTGATTCAAAGTCATAGCGCCACCAACTGGAAGCAGAAAATGTGTCACTTTCAGCATACATTGAGATCACCCTCTTATTTTTACCTGATTTGCTTCAAAATTCATCAGAATAATGTTAAAACTTGGCACATGTAATCCTTTGAAAATGGGCAGGGAGGAGGGGCTCTATAACGGCACCTTGTAGTGCAGTAAATGTGGAGTGAATTTGACATAGTCCTTTGATGTTTAACCGTTTTAAGTGCCTATTGCCCGCTGTGCACAGTTGCCCTGAAGCCACCGGGGTGGCGGTGCCACCGGGCTTGGGCCCGCCATCGCTGCTCGCAGCTATATTTATTATTTATTTTTTTTTTTTTTTTTCCGTCTTCCGGGGCTTTTTGGGGGCCTTAACATGCTCAAAAACTCTTGAAAATTGGCACACACATTGGAATCCGCGGCCATTAGGACGCCGGAGAGGCTGGTACCCGGGCGTGGCAGGGGGCTCGACAGCGCCCCCTTGAAAAAGTCTGAAAATTTGGTCCATATATTAAACATGCTTGCACGTATTAGTATGAAACTCGGTACACATATAGACCTCATCGGGCCGAACAACTTTCGCGCTCTAAGTTAATCGCCACGCCAACAGGAAGTCAGCTATTAAGGGTTGTTTGAAAAACGCATGCTCTGGAATTTGATATACTCCTCCTAGACGATTAATCCGATCGCACCCAAACTCGGTCAGCATGAAGTCAAGACACTGATGATTAAAAATTGCCAGGGGATTTTTGATATCTCGAACGGTTTGGCCGTGGCGAGGCAACGAATTTATGGCGAGAAAAAGGAAACAGGAAATGTGTTATAACGTCTTAATACATATATTGATCTTTATGAAACTTCACGAGTGTGTTCGTTATAGGAGTCTGATCACATGGATGTGACTATTGTGAGTCAAAGTTATAGCGCCACCAACTGGCAGCAGGAAGTGTATCACTTTTTGAAATGTTTTGAGATCACCCTCTTATTTTTACCTGATTTGCTTCAAACTTCATCAGTGTAATGTCAATACACAGCAGATGTAGACCTATGACAGGATTTTTGATATTTGAAATATTGTTGCCATGGCAACAGGTCAAACTGTAATAATATTCTTGAGTGTTTTTGAGGCTCTTAACATGCTTCAAATTGCATGAAACTCGACACACACATCAATATTGTCAACCAGTAGACATGGACAAAGCCATAGAAATGGGCGTGGTGGAGGGGCTCAGTAGCGCCACCTTTTGACAAAAGTGGGGGGGTTAGTTTTTCCTACAGTCACCAAACTCGGTACACATATTATTCTCATCAAGCCGGACAATTTTCTAATTTACATTCATTAGCTCCGACCAACAGGAAGTCAGCTATTTTGGTTTGAATGTTAATTTTTTGAAAAAACAGGCTATGAATTTTATACTACTACTCCTACAGGGTTTATCCAATTTACACCAAGCTTTTTTAACTTGTTGCGAACACATTGAAGTTGTTTAATTGCAAACGGATTTTGGATATCTCAAACGGTTTGGCCGTGGCGAGGCAACGAATTTATGGCGAGAAAAGGGAAACAGGAAATGTGTTATAACTTCTGCATACATTGATTGATGTTTATGAAACTTCAGGAGTGTGTTGGTTGTAGTAGTCTGATCACATGGATGTAACTATTGTGAGTCAAAGTTATAGCGCCACCAAATGGCAGCAAGAAGTGTATCACTTTTAAAATGCTTTGAGATCACCCTCTTATTTTTACCTGATTTGCTTCAAACTTCATCAGTGTAATGTCAATACACAGCAGATGTAGACCTATGACAGGATTTTTGATATTTGAAATATTGTTGCCATGGCAACAGGTCAAACTGTAATAATATTCTTGAGTGTTTTTGAGGCTCTTAACATGCTTCAAATTGCATGAAACTCGACACACACATCAATATTGTCAACCAGTAGACATGGACAAAGCCATAGAAATGGGCGTGGTGGAGGGGCTCAGTAGCGCCACCTTTTGACAAAAGTGGGGGTTAGTTTTTCCTACAGTCACCAAACTCGGTACACATATTATTCTCATCAAGCCGGACAATTTTCTAATTTACATTCATTAGCTCCGACCAACAGGAAGTCAGCTATTTTGGTTTGAATGTTAATTTTTTGAAAAAACAGGCTATGAATTTTATACTACTACTCCTACAGGGTTTATCCAATTTACACCAAGCTTTTTTTAACTTGTTGCTAACACATTGAAGTTGTTTAATTGCAAACGGATTTTGGATATCTCAAACGGTTTGGCCGTGGCGAGGCAACGAATTTATGGCAAGAAAAGGGAAACAAAGTGTTATAACTTCTGCATACATTAACTGATTTTGATGAAACTTTGGCTTAGTCTTCGTTGTACAAGGCTGATCACATGGATTTGACTATTGTGATTCAAAGTCATAGCGCCACCAACTGGAAGCAGAAAATGTGTCACTTTCAGCATACATTGAGATCACCCTCTTATTTTTACCTGATTTGCTTCAAAATTCATCAGAATAATGTTAAAACTTGGCACATGTAATCCTTTGAAAATGGGCAGGGAGGAGGGGCTCTATAACGGCACCTTGTAGTGCAGTAAATGTGGAGTGAATTTGACATAGTCCTTTGATGTTTAACCGTTTTAAGTGCCTATTGCCCGCTGTGCACAGTTGCCCTGAAGCCACCGGGGTGGCGGTGCCACCGGGCTTGGGCCCGCCATCGCTGCTCGCAGCTATATTTATTATTTATTTTTTTTTTTTTTTTTTTTCCGTCTTCCGGGGCTTTTTGGGGGCCTTAACATGCTCAAAAACTCTTGAAAATTGGCACACACATTGGAATCCGCGGCCATTAGGACGCCGGAGAGGCTGGTACCCGGGCGTGGCAGGGGGGCTCGACAGCGCCCCCTTGAAAAAAGTCTGAAAATTTGGTCCATATATTAAACATGCTTGCACGTATTAGTATGAAACTCGGTACACATATAGACCTCATCGGGCCGAACAACTTTCGCGCTCTAAGTTAATCGCCACGCCAACAGGAAGTCAGCTATTAAGGGTTGTTTGAAAAACGCATGCTCTGGAATTTGATATACTCCTCCTAGACGATTAATCCGATCGCCACCAAACTCGGTCAGCATGAAGTCAAGACACTGATGATTAAAAATTGCCAGGGGATTTTTGATATCTCGAACGGTTTGGCCGTGGCGAGGCAATGAATTTATGGCGAGAAAAAGGAAACAGGAAATGTGTTATAACGTCTTAATACATATATTGATCTTTATGAAACTTCACGAGTGTGTTCGTTATAGGAGTCTGATCACATGGATGTGACTATTGTGAGTCAAAGTTATAGCGCCACCAACTGGCAGCAGGAAGTGTATCACTTTTTGAAATGTTTTGAGATCACCCTCTTATTTTTACCTGATTTGCTTCAAACTTCATCAGTGTAATGTCAATACACAGCAGATGTAGACCTATGACAGGATTTTTGATATTTGAAATATTGTTGCTATGGCAACAGGTCAAACTGTAATAATATTCTTGAGTGTTTTTGAGGCTCTTAACATGCTTCAAATTGCATGAAACTCGACACACACATCAATATTGTCAACCAGTAGACATGGACAAAGCCATAGAAATGGGCGTGGTGGAGGGGCTCAGTAGCGCCACCTTTTGACAAAAGTGGGGGGGTTAGTTTTTCCTACAGTCACCAAACTCGGTACACATATTATTCTCATCAAGCCGGACAATTTTCTAATTTACATTCATTAGCCCCGACCAACAGGAAGTCAGCTATTTTGGTTTGAATGTTAATTTTTTGAAAAAACAGGCTATGAATTTTATACTACTACTCCTACAGGGTTTATCCAATTTACACCAAGCTTTTTTAACTTGTTGCGAACACATTGAAGTTGTTTAATTGCAAACGGATTTTGGATATCTCAAACGGTTTGGCTGTGGCGAGGCAACGAATTTATGGCAAGAAAAGGGAAACAAAGTGTTATAACTTCTGCATACATTAATTGATTTTGATGAAACTTTGGCTTAGTCTTCGTTGTACAAGGCTGATCACATGGATTTGACTATTGTGATTCAAAGTCATAGCGCCACCAACTGGAAGCAGAAAATGTGTCACTTTCAGCATACATTGAGATCACCCTCTTATTTTTACCTGATTTGCTTCAAAATTCATCAGAATAATGTTAAAACTTGGCACATGTAATCCTTTGAAAATGGGCAGGGAGGAGGGGCTCTATAGCGGCACCTTGTAGTGCAGTAAATGTGGAGTGAATTTGACATAGTCCTTTGATGTTTAACCGTTTTAAGTGCCTATTGCCCGCTGTGCACAGTTGCCTTGAAGCCACCGGGGTGGCGGTGCCACCGGGCTTGGGCCCGCCATCGCTGCTCGCAGCTATATTTATTTATTTTTTTTTTTATATATTTTTTTTTTTTATTTTTTTTTCGTCTTCCGGGGCTTTTTGGGGGCCTTAACATGCTCAAAAACTCTTGAAAATTGGCACACACATTGGAATCCGCGGCCATTAGGACGCCGGAGAGGCTGGTACCCGGGCGTGGCAGGGGGGCTCGACAGCGCCCCCTTGAAAAAAGTCTGAAAATTTGGTCCATATATTAAACATGCTTGCACGTATTAGTATGAAACTCGGTACACATATAGACCTCATTGGGCCGAACAACTTTCGCGCTCTAAGTTAATCGCCACGCCAACAGGAAGTCAGCTATTAAGGGTTGTTTGAAAAACGCATGCTCTGGAATTTGATATACTCCTCCTAGACGATTAATCCGATCGCCACCAAACTCGGTCAGCATGAAGTCAAGACACTGATGATTAAAAATTGCCAGGGGATTTTTGATATCTCGAACGGTTTGGCCGTGGCGAGGCAACGAATTTATGGCGAGAAAAAGGAAACAGGAAATGTGTTATAACGTCTTAATACATATATTGATCTTTATGAAACTTCACGAGTGTGTTCGTTATAGGAGTCTGATCACATGGATGTGACTATTGTGAGTCAAAGTTATAGCGCCACCAACTGGCAGCAGGAAGTGTATCACTTTTTGAAATGTTTTGAGATCACCCTCTTATTTTTACCTGATTTGCTTCAAACTTCATCAGTGTAATGTCAATACACAGCAGATGTAGACCTATGACAGGATTTTTGATATTTGAAATATTGTTGCCATGGCAACAGGTCAAACTGTAATAATATTCTTGAGTGTTTTTGAGGCTCTTAACATGCTTCAAATTGCATGAAACTCGACACACACATCAATATTGTCAACCAGTAGACATGGACAAAGCCATAGAAATGGGCGTGGTGGAGGGGCTCAGTAGCGCCACCTTTTGACAAAAGTGGGGGGTTAGTTTTTCCTACAGTCACCAAACTCGGTACACATATTATTCTCATCAAGCCGGACAATTTTCTAATTTACATTCATTAGCCCCGACCAACAGGAAGTCAGCTATTTTGGTTTGAATGTTAATTTTTTGAAAAAACAGGCTATGAATTTTATACTACTACTCCTACAGGGTTTATCCAATTTACACCAAGCTTTTTTAACTTGTTGCTAACACATTGAAGTTGTTTAATTGCAAACGGATTTTGGATATCTCAAACGGTTTGGCTGTGGCGAGGCAACGAATTTATGGCAAGAAAAGGGAAACAAAGTGTTATAACTTCTGCATACATTAATTGATTTTGATGAAACTTTGGCTTAGTCTTCGTTGTACAAGGCTGATCACATGGATTTGACTATTGTGATTCAAAGTCATAGCGCCACCAACTGGAAGCAGAAAATGTGTCACTTTCAGCATACATTGAGATCACCCTCTTATTTTTACCTGATTTGCTTCAAAATTCATCAGAATAATGTTAAAACTTGGCACATGTAATCCTTTGAAAATGGGCAGGGAGGAGGGGCTCTATAGCGGCACCTTGTAGTGCAGTAAATGTGGAGTGAATTTGACATAGTCCTTTGATGTTTAACCGTTTTAAGTGCCTATTGCCCGCTGTGCACAGTTGCCCTGAAGCCACCGGGGTGGCGGTGCCACCGGGCTTGGGCCCGCCATCGCTGCTCGCAGCTATATTTATTTATTTATTTTTTTATATTTTATTTTATTTTAATTTTTTTTCGTCTTCCGGGGCTTTTTGGGGGCCTTAACATGCTCAAAAACTCTTGAAAATTGGCAAACACATTGGAATCCGCGGCCATTAGGACGCCGGAGAGGCTGGTACCCGGGCGTGGCAGGGGGGCTCGACAGCGCCCCCTTGAAAAAAGTCTGAAAATTTGGTCCATATATTAAACATGCTTGCACGTATTAGTATGAAACTCGGTACACATATAGACCTCATCGGGCCGAACAACTTTCGCGCTCTAAGTTAATCGCCACGCCAACAGGAAGTCAGCTATTAAGGGTTGTTTGAAAAACGCATGCTCTGGAATTTGATATACTCCTCCTAGACGATTAATCCGATCGCCACCAAACTCGGTCAGCATGAAGTCAAGACACTGATGATTAAAAATTGCCAGGGGATTTTTGATATCTCGAACGGTTTGGCCGTGGCGAGGCAACGAATTTATGGCGAGAAAAAGGAAACAGGAAATGTGTTATAACGTCTTAATACATATATTGATCTTTATGAAACTTCACGAGTGTGTTCGTTATAGGAGTCTGATCACATGGATGTGACTATTGTGAGTCAAAGTTATAGCGCCACCAACTGGCAGCAGGAAGTGTATCACTTTTTGAAATGTTTTGAGATCACCCTCTTATTTTTACCTGATTTGCTTCAAACTTCATCAGTGTAATGTCAATACACAGCAGATGTAGACCTATGACAGGATTTTTGATATTTGAAATATTGTTGCCATGGCAACAGGTCAAACTGTAATAATATTCTTGAGTGTTTTTGAGGCTCTTAACATGCTTCAAATTGCATGAAACTCGACACACACATCAATATTGTCAACCAGTAGACATGGACAAAGCCATAGAAATGGGCGTGGTGGAGGGGCTCAGTAGCGCCACCTTTTGACAAAAGTGGGGGGGTTAGTTTTTCCTACAGTCACCAAACTCGGTACACATATTATTCTCATCAAGCCGGACAATTTTCTAATTTACATTCATTAGCCCCGACCAACAGGAAGTCAGCTATTTTGGTTTGAATGTTAATTTTTTGAAAAAACAGGCTATGAATTTTATACTACTACTCCTACAGGGTTTATCCAATTTACACCAAGCTTTTTTAACTTGTTGCGAACACATTGAAGTTGTTTAATTGCAAACGGATTTTGGATATCTCAAACGGTTTGGCCGTGGCGAGGCAACGAATTTATGGCAAGAAAAGGGAAACAAAGTGTTATAACTTCTGCATACATTAATTGATTTTGATGAAACTTTGGCTTAGTCTTCGTTGTACAAGGCTGATCACATGGATTTGACTATTGTGATTCAAAGTCATAGCGCCACCAACTGGAAGCAGAAAATGTGTCACTTTCAGCATACATTGAGATCACCCTCTTATTTTTACCTGATTTGCTTCAAAATTCATCAGAATAATGTTAAAACTTGGCACATGTAATCCTTTGAAAATGGGCAGGGAGGAGGGGCTCTATAACGGCACCTTGTAGTGCAGTAAATGTGGAGTGAATTTGACATAGTCCTTTGATGTTTAACCGTTTTAAGTGCCTATTGCCCGCTGTGCACAGTTGCCCTGAAGCCACCGGGGTGGCGGTGCCACCGGGCTTGGGCCCGCCATCGCTGCTCGCAGCTATATTTTTTTATTTTTTTTTCCGTCTTCCGGGGCTTTTTGGGGGCCTTAACATGCTCAAAAACTCTTGAAAATTGGCACACACATTGGAATCCGCGGCCATTAGGACGCCGGAGAGGCTGGTACCCGGGCGTGGCAGGGGGGCTCGACAGCGCCCCCTTGAAAAAAGTCTGAAAATTTGGTCCATATATTAAACATGCTTGCACGTATTAGTATGAAACTCGGTACACATATAGACCTCATCGGGCCGAACAACTTTCGCGCTCTAAGTTAATCGCCACGCCAACAGGAAGTCAGCTATTAAGGGTTGTTTGAAAAACGCATGCTCTGGAATTTGATATACTCCTCCTAGACGATTAATCCGATCGCACCCAAACTCGGTCAGCATGAAGTCAAGACACTGATGATTAAAAATTGCCAGGGGATTTTTGATATCTCGAACGGTTTGGCCGTGGCGAGGCAACGAATTTATGGCGAGAAAAAGGAAACAGGAAATGTGTTATAACGTCTTAATACATATATTGATCTTTATGAAACTTCACGAGTGTGTTCGTTATAGGAGTCTGATCACATGGATGTGACTATTGTGAGTCAAAGTTATAGCGCCACCAACTGGCAGCAGGAAGTGTATCACTTTTTGAAATGTTTTGAGATCACCCTCTTATTTTTACCTGATTTGCTTCAAACTTCATCAGTGTAATGTCAATACACAGCAGATGTAGACCTATGACAGGATTTTTGATATTTGAAATATTGTTGCCATGGCAACAGGTCAAACTGTAATAATATTCTTGAGTGTTTTTGAGGCTCTTAACATGCTTCAAATTGCATGAAACTCGACACACACATCAATATTGTCAACCAGTAGACATGGACAAAGCCATAGAAATGGGCGTGGTGGAGGGGCTCAGTAGCGCCACCTTTTGACAAAAGTGGGGGTTAGTTTTTCCTACAGTCACCAAACTCGGTACACATATTATTCTCATCAAGCCGGACAATTTTCTAATTTACATTCATTAGCTCCGACCAACAGGAAGTCAGCTATTTTGGTTTGAATGTTAATTTTTTGAAAAAACAGGCTATGAATTTTATACTACTACTCCTACAGGGTTTATCCAATTTACACCAAGCTTTTTTTAACTTGTTGCGAACACATTGAAGTTGTTTAATTGCAAACGGATTTTGGATATCTCAAACGGTTTGGCCGTGGCGAGGCAACGAATTTATGGCGAGAAAAGGGAAACAGGAAATGTGTTATAACTTCTGCATACATTGATTGATGTTTATGAAACTTCAGGAGTGTGTTGGTTGTAGTAGTCTGATCACATGGATGTAACTATTGTGAGTCAAAGTTATAGCGCCACCAAATGGCAGCAAGAAGTGTATCACTTTTAAAATGCTTTGAGATCACCCTCTTATTTTTACCTGATTTGCTTCAAACTTCATCAGTGTAATGTCAATACACAGCAGATGTAGACCTATGACAGGATTTTTGATATTTGAAATATTGTTGCCATGGCAACAGGTCAAACTGTAATAATATTCTTGAGTGTTTTTGAGGCTCTTAACATGCTTCAAATTGCATGAAACTCGACACACACATCAATATTGTCAACCAGTAGACATGGACAAAGCCATAGAAATGGGCGTGGTGGAGGGGCTCAGTAGCGCCACCTTTTGACAAAAGTGGGGGTTAGTTTTTCCTACAGTCACCAAACTCAGTACACATATTATTCTCATCAAGCCGGACAATTTTCTAATTTACATTCATTAGCTCCGACCAACAGGAAGTCAGCTATTTTGGTTTGAATGTTAATTTTTTGAAAAAACAGGCTATGAATTTTATACTACTACTCCTACAGGGTTTATCCAATTTACACCAAGCTTTTTTAACTTGTTGCTAACACATTGAAGTTGTTTAATTGCAAACGGATTTTGGATATCTCAAACGGTTTGGCTGTGGCGAGGCAACGAATTTATGGCAAGAAAAGGGAAACAAAGTGTTATAACTTCTGCATACATTAATTGATTTTGATGAAACTTTGGCTTAGTCTTCGTTGTACAAGGCTGATCACATGGATTTGACTATTGTGATTCAAAGTCATAGCGCCACCAACTGGAAGCAGAAAATGTGTCACTTTCAGCATACATTGAGATCACCCTCTTATTTTTACCTGATTTGCTTCAAAATTCATCAGAATAATGTTAAAACTTGGCACATGTAATCCTTTGAAAATGGGCAGGGAGGAGGGGCTCTATAGCGGCACCTTGTAGTGCAGTAAATGTGGAGTGAATTTGACATAGTCCTTTGATGTTTAACCGTTTTAAGTGCCTATTGCCCGCTGTGCACAGTTGCCCTGAAGCCACCGGGGTGGCGGTGCCACCGGGCTTGGGCCCGCCATCGCTGCTCGCAGCTATATTTTTTTATTTTTTTTCCGTCTTCCGGGGCTTTTTGGGGGCCTTAACATGCTCAAAAACTCTTGAAAATTGGCACACACATTGGAATCCGCGGCCATTAGGACGCCGGAGAGGCTGGTACCCGGGCGTGGCAGGGGGGCTCGACAGCGCCCCCTTGAAAAAAGTCTGAAAATTTGGTCCATATATTAAACATGCTTGCACGTATTAGTATGAAACTCGGTACGCATATAGACCTCATCGGGCCGAACAACTTTCGCGCTCTAAGTTAATCGCCACGCCAACAGGAAGTCAGCTATTAAGGGTTGTTTGAAAAACGCATGCTCTGGAATTTGATATACTCCTCCTAGACGATTAATCCGATCGCCACCAAACTCGGTCAGCATGAAGTCAAGACACTGATGATTAAAAATTGCCAGGGGATTTTTGATATCTCGAACGGTTTGGCCGTGGCGAGGCAACGAATTTATGGCGAGAAAAAGGAAACAGGAAATGTGTTATAACGTCTTAATACATATATTGATCTTTATGAAACTTCACGAGTGTGTTCGTTATAGGAGTCTGATCACATGGATGTGACTATTGTGAGTCAAAGTTATAGCGCCACCAACTGGCAGCAGGAAGTGTATCACTTTTTGAAATGTTTTGAGATCACCCTCTTATTTTTACCTGATTTGCTTCAAACTTCATCAGTGTAATGTCAATACACAGCAGATGTAGACCTATGACAGGATTTTTGATATTTGAAATATTGTTGCCATGGCAACAGGTCAAACTGTAATAATATTCTTGAGTGTTTTTGAGGCTCTTAACATGCTTCAAATTGCATGAAACTCGACACACACATCAATATTGTCAACCAGTAGACATGGACAAAGCCATAGAAATGGGCGTGGTGGAGGGGCTCAGTAGCGCCACCTTTTGACAAAAGTGGGGGGGTTAGTTTTTCCTACAGTCACCAAACTCGGTACACATATTATTCTCATCAAGCCGGACAATTTTCTAATTTACATTCATTAGCTCCGACCAACAGGAAGTCAGCTATTTTGGTTTGAATGTTAATTTTTTGAAAAAACAGGCTATGAATTTTATACTACTACTCCTACAGGGTTTATCCAATTTACACCAAGCTTTTTTAACTTGTTGCGAACACATTGAAGTTGTTTAATTGCAAACGGATTTTGGATATCTCAAACGGTTTGGCCGTGGCGAGGCAACGAATTTATGGCGAGAAAAGGGAAACAGGAAATGTGTTATAACTTCTGCATACATTGATTGATGTTTATGAAACTTCAGGAGTGTGTTGGTTGTAGTAGTCTGATCACATGGATGTAACTATTGTGAGTCAAAGTTATAGCGCCACCAAATGGCAGCAAGAAGTGTATCACTTTTATAATGCTTTGAGATCACCCTCTTATTTTTACCTGATTTGCTTCAAACTTCATCAGTGTAATGTCAATACACAGCAGATGTAGACCTATGACAGGATTTTTGATATTTGAAATATCGTTGCCATGGCAACAGGTCAAACTGTAATAATATTCTTGAGTGTTTTTGAGGCTCTTAACATGCTTCAAATTGCATGAAACTCGACACACACATCAATATTGTCAACCAGTAGACATGGACAAAGCCATAGAAATGGGCGTGGTGGAGGGGCTCAGTAGCGCCACCTTTTGACAAAAGTGGGGGTTAGTTTTTCCTACAGTCACCAAACTCGGTACACATATTATTCTCATCAAGCCGGACAATTTTCTAATTTACATTCATTAGCTCCGACCAACAGGAAGTCAGCTATTTTGGTTTGAATGTTAATTTTTTGAAAAAACAGGCTATGAATTTTATACTACTACTCCTACAGGGTTTATCCAATTTACACCAAGCTTTTTTAACTTGTTGCTAACACATTGAAGTTGTTTAATTGCAAACGGATTTTGGATATCTCAAACGGTTTGGCTGTGGCGAGGCAACGAATTTATGGCAAGAAAAGGGAAACAAAGTGTTATAACTTCTGCATACATTAATTGATTTTGATGAAACTTTGGCTTAGTCTTCGTTGTACAAGGCTGATCACATGGATTTGACTATTGTGATTCAAAGTCATAGCGCCACCAACTGGAAGCAGAAAATGTGTCACTTTCAGCATACATTGAGATCACCCTCTTATTTTTACCTGATTTGCTTCAAAATTCATCAGAATAATGTTAAAACTTGGCACATGTAATCCTTTGAAAATGGGCAGGGAGGAGGGGCTCTATAGCGGCACCTTGTAGTGCAGTAAATGTGGAGTGAATTTGACATAGTCCTTTGATGTTTAACCGTTTTAAGTGCCTATTGCCCGCTGTGCACAGTTGCCCTGAAGCCACCGGGGTGGCGGTGCCACCGGGCTTGGGCCCGCCATCGCTGCTCGCAGCTATATTTAGGGCCCAAGCGAAAATTCGCGCAGGGCCCTCTTGTTCTTCTAAGGATTATTATTATTATTATTATTATTTTTTTTTTTTTTTTTTTCGTCTTCCGGGGCTTTTTGGGGGCCTTAACATGCTCAAAAACTCTTGAAAATTGGCACACACATTGGAATCCGCGGCCATTAGGACGCCGGAGAGGCTGGTACCCGGGCGTGGCAGGGGGGCTCGACAGCGCCCCCTTGAAAAAAGTCTGAAAATTTGGTCCATATATTAAACATGCTTGCACGTATTAGTATGAAACTCGGTACACATATAGACCTCATCGGGCCGAACAACTTTCGCGCTCTAAGTTAATCGCCACGCCAACAGGAAGTCAGCTATTAAGGGTTGTTTGAAAAACGCATGCTCTGGAATTTGATATACTCCTCCTAGACGATTAATCCGATCGCCACCAAACTCGGTCAGCATGAAGTCAAGACACTGATGATTAAAAATTGCCAGGGGATTTTTGATATCTCGAACGGTTTGGCCGTGGCGAGGCAACGAATTTATGGCGAGAAAAAGGAAACAGGAAATGTGTTATAACGTCTTAATACATATATTGATCTTTATGAAACTTCACGAGTGTGTTCGTTATAGGAGTCTGATCACATGGATGTGACTATTGTGAGTCAAAGTTATAGCGCCACCAACTGGCAGCAGGAAGTGTATCACTTTTTGAAATGTTTTGAGATCACCCTCTTATTTTTACCTGATTTGCTTCAAACTTCATCAGTGTAATGTCAATACACAGCAGATGTAGACCTATGACAGGATTTTTGATATTTGAAATATTGTTGCCATGGCAACAGGTCAAACTGTAATAATATTCTTGAGTGTTTTTGAGGCTCTTAACATGCTTCAAATTGCATGAAACTCGACACACACATCAATATTGTCAACCAGTAGACATGGACAAAGCCATAGAAATGGGCGTGGTGGAGGGGCTCAGTAGCGCCACCTTTTGACAAAAGTGGGGGTTAGTTTTTCCTACAGTCACCAAACTCGGTACACATATTATTCTCATCAAGCCGGACAATTTTCTAATTTACATTCATTAGCTCCGACCAACAGGAAGTCAGCTATTTTGGTTTGAATGTTAATTTTTTGAAAAAACAGGCTATGAATTTTATACTACTACTCCTACAGGGTTTATCCAATTTACACCAAGCTTTTTTTAACTTGTTGTGAACACATTGAAGTTGTTTGATTGCAAACGGATTTTGGATATCTCAAACGGTTTGGCCGTGGCGAGGCAACGAATTTATGGCGAGAAAAGGGAAACAGGAAATGTGTTATAACTTCTGCATACATTGATTGATGTTTATGAAACTTCAGGAGTGTGTTGGTTGTAGTAGTCTGATCACATGGATGTAACTATTGTGAGTCAAAGTTATAGCGCCACCAAATGGCAGCAAGAAGTGTATCACTTTTAAAATGCTTTGAGATCACCCTCTTATTTTTACCTGATTTGCTTCAAACTTCATCAGTGTAATGCCAATACACAGCAGATGTAGACCTATGACAGGATTTTTGATATTTGAAATATTGTTGCCATGGCAACAGGTCAAACTGTAATAATATTCTTGAGTGTTTTTGAGGCTCTTAACATGCTTCAAATTGCATGAAACTCGACACACACATCAATATTGTCAACCAGTAGACATGGACAAAGCCATAGAAATGGGCGTGGTGGAGGGGCTCAGTAGCGCCACCTTTTGACAAAAGTGGGGGTTAGTTTTTCCTACAGTCACCAAACTCGGTACACATATTGTTCTCATCAAGCCGGACAATTTTCTAATTTACATTCATTAGCTCCGACCAACAGGAAGTCAGCTATTTTGGTTTGAATGTTAATTTTTTGAAAAAACAGGCTATGAATTTTATACTACTACTCCTACAGGGTTTATCCAATTTACACCAAGCTTTTTTTAACTTGTTGCTAACACATTGAAGTTGTTTAATTGCAAACGGATTTTGGATATCTCAAACGGTTTGGCCGTGGCGAGGCAACGAATTTATGGCAAGAAAAGGGAAACAAAGTGTTATAACTTCTGCATACATTAATTGATTTTGATGAAACTTTGGCTTAGTCTTCGTTGTACAAGGCTGATCACATGGATTTGACTATTGTGATTCAAAGTCATAGCGCCACCAACTGGAAGCAGAAAATGTGTCACTTTCAGCATACATTGAGATCACCCTCTTATTTTTACCTGATTTGCTTCAAAATTCATCAGAATAATGTTAAAACTTGGCACATGTAATCCTTTGAAAATGGGCAGGGAGGAGGGGCTCTATAACGGCACCTTGTAGTGCAGTAAATGTGGAGTGAATTTGACATAGTCCTTTGATGTTTAACCGTTTTAAGTGCCTATTGCCCGCTGTGCACAGTTGCCCTGAAGCCACCGGGGTGGCGGTGCCACCGGGCTTGGGCCCGCCATCGCTGCTCGCAGCTATATTTAGGGCCCAAGCGAAAATTCGCGCAGGGCCCTCTTGTTCTTCTAAGGATTATTAGGGCCCAAGCGAATTAAGCGCGCAGGGCCCTCTTGTTCTTCTAAGGATTATTAGGGCCCAAGCGAAAATTCGCGCAGGGCCCTCTTGTTCTTCTAAGGATTATTATTATTAGGGCCCAAGCGAAAATTCGCGCAGGGCCCTCTTGTTCTTCTAAGGATTATTATTATTATTTTTTTTTTTTTTTTTTTTTTCCCGTCTTCCGGGGCTTTTTGGGGGCCTTAACATGCTCAAAAACTCTTGAAAATTGGCACACACATTGGAATCCGCGGCCATTAGGACGCCGGAGAGGCTGGTACCCGGGCGTGGCAGGGGGGCTCGACAGCGCCCCCTTGAAAAAAGTCTGAAAATTTGGTCCATATATTAAACATGCTTGCACGTATTAGTATGAAACTCGGTACACATATAGACCTCATCGGGCCGAACAACTTTCGCGCTCTAAGTTAATCGCCACGCCAACAGGAAGTCAGCTATTAAGGGTTGTTTGAAAAACGCATGCTCTGGAATTTGATATACTCCTCCTAGACGATTAATCCGATCGCCACCAAACTCGGTCAGCATGAAGTCAAGACACTGATGATTAAAAATTGCCAGGGGATTTTTGATATCTCGAACGGTTTGGCCGTGGCGAGGCAACGAATTTATGGCGAGAAAAAGGAAACAGGAAATGTGTTATAACGTCTTAATACATATATTGATCTTTATGAAACTTCACGAGTGTGTTCGTTATAGGAGTCTGATCACATGGATGTGACTATTGTGAGTCAAAGTTATAGCGCCACCAACTGGCAGCAGGAAGTGTATCACTTTTTGAAATGTTTTGAGATCACCCTCTTATTTTTACCTGATTTGCTTCAAACTTCATCAGTGTAATGTCAATACACAGCAGATGTAGACCTATGACAGGATTTTTGATATTTGAAATATTGTTGCCATGGCAACAGGTCAAACTGTAATAATATTCTTGAGTGTTTTTGAGGCTCTTAACATGCTTCAAATTGCATGAAACTCGACACACACATCAATATTGTCAACCAGTAGACATGGACAAAGCCATAGAAATGGGCGTGGTGGAGGGGCTCAGTAGCGCCACCTTTTGACAAAAGTGGGGGGGTTAGTTTTTCCTACAGTCACCAAACTCGGTACACATATTGTTCTCATCAAGCCGGACAATTTTCTAATTTACATTCATTAGCTCCGACCAACAGGAAGTCAGCTATTTTGGTTTGAATGTTAATTTTTTGAAAAAACAGGCTATGAATTTTATACTACTACTCCTACAGGGTTTATCCAATTTACACCAAGCTTTTTTAACTTGTTGCGAACACATTGAAGTTGTTTAATTGCAAACGGATTTTGGATATCTCAAACGATTTGGCCGTGGCGAGGCAACGAATTTATGGCGAGAAAAGGGAAACAGGAAATGTGTTATAACTTCTGCATACATTGATTGATGTTTATGAAACTTCAGGAGTGTGTTGGTTGTAGTAGTCTGATCACATGGATGTAACTATTGTGAGTCAAAGTTATAGCGCCACCAAATGGCAGCAAGAAGTGTATCACTTTTAAAATGCTTTGAGATCACCCTCTTATTTTTACCTGATTTGCTTCAAACTTCATCAGTGTAATGTCAATACACAGCAGATGTAGACCTATGACAGGATTTTTGATATTTGAAATATTGTTGCCATGGCAACAGGTCAAACTGTAATAATATTCTTGAGTGTTTTTGAGGCTCTTAACATGCTTCAAATTGCATGAAACTCGACACACACATCAATATTGTCAACCAGTAGACATGGACAAAGCCATAGAAATGGGCGTGGTGGAGGGGCTCAGTAGCGCCACCTTTTGACAAAAGTGGGGGTTAGTTTTTCCTACAGTCACCAAACTCGGTACACATATTATTCTCATCAAGCCGGACAATTTTCTAATTTACATTCATTAGCTCCGACCAACAGGAAGTCAGCTATTTTGGTTTGAATGTTAATTTTTTGAAAAAACAGGCTATGAATTTTATACTACTACTCCTACAGGGTTTATCCAATTTACACCAAGCTTTTTTTAACTTGTTGCTAACACATTGAAGTTGTTTAATTGCAAACGGATTTTGGATATCTCAAACGGTTTGGCCGTGGCGAGGCAACGAATTTATGGCAAGAAAAGGGAAACAAAGTGTTATAACTTCTGCATACATTAATTGATTTTGATGAAACTTTGGCTTAGTCTTCGTTGTACAAGGCTGATCACATGGATTTGACTATTGTGATTCAAAGTCATAGCGCCACCAACTGGAAGCAGAAAATGTGTCACTTTCAGCATACATTGAGATCACCCTCTTATTTTTACCTGATTTGCTTCAAAATTCATCAGAATAATGTTAAAACTTGGCACATGTAATCCTTTGAAAATGGGCAGGGAGGAGGGGCTCTATAACGGCACCTTGTAGTGCAGTAAATGTGGAGTGAATTTGACATAGTCCTTTGATGTTTAACCGTTTTAAGTGCCTATTGCCCGCTGTGCACAGTTGCCCTGAAGCCACCGGGGTGGCGGTGCCACCGGGCTTGGGCCCGCCATCGCTGCTCGCAGCTATATTTATTATTTTTTTTTTTATTTATTTATTTTTTTTTTCCGTCTTCCGGGGCTTTTTGGGGGCCTTAACATGCTCAAAAACTCTTGAAAATTGGCACACACATTGGAATCCGCGGCCATTAGGACGCCGGAGAGGCTGGTACCCGGGCGTGGCAGGGGGGCTCGACAGCGCCCCCTTGAAAAAAGTCTGAAAATTTGGTCCATATATTAAACATGCTTGCACGTATTAGTATGAAACTCGGTACACATATAGACCTCATCGGGCCGAACAACTTTCGCGCTCTAAGTTAATCGCCACGCCAACAGGAAGTCAGCTATTAAGGGTTGTTTGAAAAACGCATGCTCTGGAATTTGATATACTCCTCCTAGACGATTAATCCGATCGCCACCAAACTCGGTCAGCATGAAGTCAAGACACTGATGATTAAAAATTGCCAGGGGATTTTTGATATCTCGAACGGTTTGGCCGTGGCGAGGCAACGAATTTATGGCGAGAAAAAGGAAACAGGAAATGTGTTATAACGTCTTAATACATATATTGATCTTTATGAAACTTCACGAGTGTGTTCGTTATAGGAGTCTGATCACATGGATGTGACTATTGTGAGTCAAAGTTATAGCGCCACCAACTGGCAGCAGGAAGTGTATCACTTTTTGAAATGTTTTGAGATCACCCTCTTATTTTTACCTGATTTGCTTCAAACTTCATCAGTGTAATGTCAATACACAGCAGATGTAGACCTATGACAGGATTTTTGATATTTGAAATATTGTTGCCATGGCAACAGGTCAAACTGTAATAATATTCTTGAGTGTTTTTGAGGCTCTTAACATGCTTCAAATTGCATGAAACTCGACACACACATCAATATTGTCAACCAGTAGACATGGACAAAGCCATAGAAATGGGCGTGGTGGAGGGGCTCAGTAGCGCCACCTTTTGACAAAAGTGGGGGGGTTAGTTTTTCCTACAGTCACCAAACTCGGTACACATATTATTCTCATCAAGCCGGACAATTTTCTAATTTACATTCATTAGCTCCGACCAACAGGAAGTCAGCTATTTTGGTTTGAATGTTAATTTTTTGAAAAAACAGGCTATGAATTTTATACTACTACTCCTACAGGGTTTATCCAATTTACACCAAGCTTTTTTTAACTTGTTGCGAACACATTGAAGTTGTTTAATTGCAAACGGATTTTGGATATCTCAAACGGTTTGGCCGTGGCGAGGCAACTAATTTATGGCGAGAAAAGGGAAACAGGAAATGTGTTATAACTTCTGCATACATTGATTGATGTTTATGAAACTTCAGGAGTGTGTTGGTTGTAGTAGTCTGATCACATGGATGTAACTATTGTGAGTCAAAGTTATAGCGCCACCAAATGGCAGCAAGAAGTGTATCACTTTTAAAATGCTTTGAGATCACCCTCTTATTTTTACCTGATTTGCTTCAAACTTCATCAGTGTAATGTCAATACACAGCAGATGTAGACCTATGACAGGATTTTTGATATTTGAAATATTGTTGCCATGGCAACAGGTCAAACTGTAATAATATTCTTGAGTGTTTTTGAGGCTCTTAACATGCTTCAAATTGCATGAAACTCGACACACACATCAATATTGTCAACCAGTAGACATGGACAAAGCCATAGAAATGGGCGTGGTGGAGGGGCTCAGTAGCGCCACCTTTTGACAAAAGTGGGGGTTAGTTTTTCCTACAGTCACCAAACTCGGTACACATATTATTCTCATCAAGCCGGACAATTTTCTAATTTACATTCATTAGCTCCGACCAACAGGAAGTCAGCTATTTTGGTTTGAATGTTAATTTTTTGAAAAAACAGGCTATGAATTTTATACTACTACTCCTACAGGGTTTATCCAATTTACACCAAGCTTTTTTAACTTGTTGCTAACACATTGAAGTTGTTTAATTGCAAACGGATTTTGGATATCTCAAACGGTCTGGCCGTGGCGAGGCAACGAATTTATGGCAAGAAAAGGAAACAAAGTGTTATAACTTCTGCATACATTAATTGATTTTGATGAAACTTCGGCTTAGTCTTCGTTGTACAAGGCTGATCACATGGATGTGACTATTGTGATTCAAAGTCATAGCGCCACCAACTGGAAGCAGAAAATGTGTCACTTTCAGCATACATTGAGATCACCCTCTTATTTTTACCTGATTTGCTTCAAAATTCATCAGAATAATGTTAAAACTTGGCACATGTAATCCTCTGAAAATGGGCAGGGAGGAGGGGCTATATAGCGGCACCTTGTAGTGCAGTAAATGTGGAGTGAATTTGACATAGTCCTTTGATGTTTAACCGTTTTAAGTGCCTATTGCCCGCTGTGCACAGTTGCCCTGAAGCCACCGGGGTGGCGGTGCCACCGGGCTTGGGCCCGCCATCGCTGCTCGCAGCTATATTTATTTTTTTTTTTTTTATTTATTTATTTATTTTTTTTCCGTCTTCCGGGGCTTTTTGGGGGCCTTAACATGCTCAAAAACTCTTGAAAATTGGCACACACATTGGAATCCGCGGCCATTAGGACGCCGGAGAGGCTGGTACCCGGGCGTGGCAGGGGGGCTCGACAGCGCCCCCTTGAAAAAAGTCTGAAAATTTGGTCCATATATTAAACATGCTTGCACGTATTAGTATGAAACTCGGTACACATATAGACCTCATCGGGCCGAACAACTTTCGCGCTCTAAGTTAATCGCCACGCCAACAGGAAGTCAGCTATTATGGGTTGTTTGAAAAACGCATGCTCTGGAATTTGATATACTCCTCCTAGACGATTAATCCGATCGCCACCAAACTCGGTCAGCATGAAGTCAAGACACTGATGATTAAAAATTGCCAGGGGATTTTTGATATCTCGAACGGTTTGGCCGTGGCGAGGCAACGAATTTATGGCGAGAAAAAGGAAACAGGAAATGTGTTATAACGTCTTAATACATATATTGATCTTTATGAAACTTCACGAGTGTGTTCGTTATAGGAGTCTGATCACATGGATGTGACTATTGTGAGTCAAAGTTATAGCGCCACCAACTGGCAGCAGGAAGTGTATCACTTTTTGAAATGCTTTGAGATCACCCTCTTATTTTTACCTGATTTGCTTCAAACTTCATCAGTGTAATGTCAATACACAGCAGATGTAGACCTATGACAGGATTTTTGATATTTGAAATATTGTTGCCATGGCAACAGGTCAAACTGTAATAATATTCTTGAGTGTTTTTGAGGCTCTTAACATGCTTCAAATTGCATGAAACTCGACACACACATCAATATTGTCAACCAGTAGACATGGACAAAGCCATAGAAATGGGCGTGGTGGAGGGGCTCAGTAGCGCCACCTTTTGACAAAAGTGGGGGTTAGTTTTTCCTACAGTCACCAAACTCGGTACACATATTATTCTCATCAAGCCGGACAATTTTCTAATTTACATTCATTAGCTCCGACCAACAGGAAGTCAGCTATTTTGGTTTGAATGTTAATTTTTTGAAAAAACAGGCTATGAATTTTATACTACTACTCCTACAGGGTTTATCCAATTTACACCAAGCTTTTTTTAACTTGTTGCTAACACATTGAAGTTGTTTAATTGCAAACGGATTTTGGATATCTCAAACGGTCTGGCCGTGGCGAGGCAACGAATTTATGGCAAGAAAAGGAAACAAAGTGTTATAACTTCTGCATACATTAATTGATTTTGATGAAACTTCGGCTTAGTCTTCGTTGTACAAGGCTGATCACATGGATGTGACTATTGTGATTCAAAGTCATAGCGCCACCAACTGGAAGCAGAAAATGTGTCACTTTCAGCATACATTGAGATCACCCTCTTATTTTTACCTGATTTGCTTCAAAATTCATCAGAATAATGTTAAAACTTGGCACATGTAATCCTCTGAAAATGGGCAGGGAGGAGGGGCTATATAGCGGCACCTTGTAGTGCAGTAAATGTGGAGTGAATTTGACATAGTCCTTTGATGTTTAACCGTTTTAAGTGCCTATTGCCCGCTGTGCACAGTTGCCCTGAAGCCACCGGGGTGGCGGTGCCACCGGGCTTGGGCCCGCCATCGCTGCTCGCAGCTATATTTATTATTTTTTTTTTTTATTTATTTATTTTTTTTTTTCCGTCTTCCGGGGCTTTTTGGGGGCCTTAACATGCTCAAAAACTCTTGAAAATTGGCACACACATTGGAATCCGCGGCCATTAGGACGCCGGAGAGGCTGGTACCCGGGCGTGGCAGGGGGGCTCGACAGCGCCCCCTTGAAAAAAGTCTGAAAATTTGGTCCATATATTAAACATGCTTGCACGTATTAGTATGAAACTCGGTACACATATAGACCTCATCGGGCCGAACAACTTTCGCGCTCTAAGTTAATCGCCACGCCAACAGGAAGTCAGCTATTATGGGTTGTTTGAAAAACGCATGCTCTGGAATTTGATATACTCCTCCTAGACGATTAATCCGATCGCCACCAAACTCGGTCAGCATGAAGTCAAGACACTGATGATTAAAAATTGCCAGGGGATTTTTGATATCTCGAACGGTTTGGCCGTGGCGAGGCAACGAATTTATGGCGAGAAAAAGGAAACAGGAAATGTGTTATAACGTCTTAATACATATATTGATCTTTATGAAACTTCACGAGTGTGTTCGTTATAGGAGTCTGATCACATGGATGTGACTATTGTGAGTCAAAGTTATAGCGCCACCAACTGGCAGCAGGAAGTGTATCACTTTTTGAAATGTTTTGAGATCACCCTCTTATTTTTACCTGATTTGCTTCAAACTTCATCAGTGTAATGTCAATACACAGCAGATGTAGACCTATGACAGGATTTTTGATATTTGAAATATTGTTGCCATGGCAACAGGTCAAACTGTAATAATATTCTTGAGTGTTTTTGAGGCTCTTAACATGCTTCAAATTGCATGAAACTCGACACACACATCAATATTGTCAACCAGTAGACATGGACAAAGCCATAGAAATGGGCGTGGTGGAGGGGCTCAGTAGCGCCACCTTTTGACAAAAGTGGGGGTTAGTTTTTCCTACAGTCACCAAACTCGGTACACATATTATTCTCATCAAGCCGGACAATTTTCTAATTTACATTCATTAGCTCCGACCAACAGGAAGTCAGCTATTTTGGTTTGAATGTTAATTTTTTGAAAAAACAGGCTATGAATTTTATACTACTACTCCTACAGGGTTTATCCAATTTACACCAAGCTTTTTTTAACTTGTTGCGAACACATTGAAGTTGTTTAATTGCAAACGGATTTTGGATATCTCAAACGGTTTGGCCGTGGCGAGGCAACTAATTTATGGCGAGAAAAGGGAAACAGGAAATGTGTTATAACTTCTGCATACATTGATTGATGTTTATGAAACTTCAGGAGTGTGTTGGTTGTAGTAGTCTGATCACATGGATGTAACTATTGTGAGTCAAAGTTATAGCGCCACCAAATGGCAGCAAGAAGTGTATCACTTTTAAAATGCTTTGAGATCACCCTCTTATTTTTACCTGATTTGCTTCAAACTTCATCAGTGTAATGTCAATACACAGCAGATGTAGACCTATGACAGGATTTTTGATATTTGAAATATTGTTGCCATGGCAACAGGTCAAACTGTAATAATATTCTTGAGTGTTTTTGAGGCTCTTAACATGCTTCAAATTGCATGAAACTCGACACACACATCAATATTGTCAACCAGTAGACATGGACAAAGCCATAGAAATGGGCGTGGTGGAGGGGCTCAGTAGCGCCACCTTTTGACAAAAGTGGGGGTTAGTTTTTCCTACAGTCACCAAACTCGGTACACATATTATTCTCATCAAGCCGGACAATTTTCTAATTTACATTCATTAGCTCCGACCAACAGGAAGTCAGCTATTTTGGTTTGAATGTTAATTTTTTGAAAAAACAGGCTATGAATTTTATACTACTACTCCTACAGGGTTTATCCAATTTACACCAAGCTTTTTTTAACTTGTTGCTAACACATTGAAGTTGTTTAATTGCAAACGGATTTTGGATATCTCAAACGGTCTGGCCGTGGCGAGGCAACGAATTTATGGCAAGAAAAGGAAACAAAGTGTTATAACTTCTGCATACATTAATTGATTTTGATGAAACTTCGGCTTAGTCTTCGTTGTACAAGGCTGATCACATGGATGTGACTATTGTGATTCAAAGTCATAGCGCCACCAACTGGAAGCAGAAAATGTGTCACTTTCAGCATACATTGAGATCACCCTCTTATTTTTACCTGATTTGCTTCAAAATTCATCAGAATAATGTTAAAACTTGGCACATGTAATCCTCTGAAAATGGGCAGGGAGGAGGGGCTATATAGCGGCACCTTGTAGTGCAGTAAATGTGGAGTGAATTTGACATAGTCCTTTGATGTTTAACCATTTTAAGTGCCTATTGCCCGCTGTGCACAGTTGCCCTGAAGCCACCAGGGTGGCGGTGCCACCGGGCTTGGGCCCGCCATCGCTGCTCGCAGCTATATTTATTTATTTATTTTTTTTTTTTATTTTTTATTTTTTCCGTCTTCCGGGGCTTTTTGGGGGCCTTAACATGCTCAAAAACTCTTGAAAATTGTCACACACATTGGAATCCGCGGCCATTAGGACGCCGGAGAGGCTGGTACCCGGGCGTGGCAGGGGGGCTCGACAGCGCCCCCTTGAAAAAAGTCTGAAAATTTGGTCCATATATTAAACATGCTTGCACGTATTAGTATGAAACTCGGTACACATATAGACCTCATCGGGCCGAACAACTTTCGCGCTCTAAGTTAATCGCCACGCCAACAGGAAGTCAGCTATTAAGGGTTGTTTGAAAAACGCATGCTCTGGAATTTGATATACTCCTCCTAGACGATTAATCCGATCGCCACCAAACTCGGTCAGCATGAAGTCAAGACACTGATGATTAAAAATTGCCAGGGGATTTTTGATATCTCGAACGGTTTGGCCGTGGCGAGGCAACGAATTTATGGCGAGAAAAAGGAAACAGGAAATGTGTTATAACGTCTTAATACATATATTGATCTTTATGAAACTTCACGAGTGTGTTCGTTATAGGAGTCTGATCACATGGATGTGACTATTGTGAGTCAAAGTTATAGCGCCACCAACTGGCAGCAGGAAGTGTATCACTTTTTGAAATGTTTTGAGATCACCCTCTTATTTTTACCTGATTTGCTTCAAACTTCATCAGTGTAATGTCAATACACAGCAGATGTAGACCTATGACAGGATTTTTGATATTTGAAATATTGTTGCCATGGCAACAGGTCAAACTGTAATAATATTCTTGAGTGTTTTTGAGGCTCTTAACATGCTTCAAATTGCATGAAACTCGACACACACATCAATATTGTCAACCAGTAGACATGGACAAAGCCATAGAAATGGGCGTGGTGGAGGGGCTCAGTAGCGCCACCTTTTGACAAAAGTGGGGGTTAGTTTTTCCTACAGTCACCAAACTCGGTACACATATTATTCTCATCAAGCCGGACAATTTTCTAATTTACATTCATTAGCTCCGACCAACAGGAAGTCAGCTATTTTGGTTTGAATGTTAATTTTTTGAAAAAACAGGCTATGAATTTTATACTACTACTCCTACAGGGTTTATCCAATTTACACCAAGCTTTTTTTAACTTGTTGCGAACACATTGAAGTTGTTTAATTGCAAACGGATTTTGGATATCTCAAACGGTTTGGCCGTGGCGGGGCAACGAATTTATGGCGAGAAAAGGGAAACAGGAAATGTGTTATAACTTCTGCATACATTGATTGATGTTTATGAAACTTCAGGAGTGTGTTGGTTGTAGTAGTCTGATCACATGGATGTAACTATTGTGAGTCAAAGTTATAGCGCCACCAAATGGCAGCAAGAAGTGTATCACTTTTAAAATGCTTTGAGATCACCCTCTTATTTTTACCTGATTTGCTTCAAACTTCATCAGTGTAATGTCAATACACAGCAGATGTAGACCTATGACAGGATTTTTGATATTTGAAATATTGTTGCCATGGCAACAGGTCAAACTGTAATAATATTCTTGAGTGTTTTTGAGGCTCTTAACATGCTTCAAATTGCATGAAACTCGACACACACATCAATATTGTCAACCAGTAGACATGGACAAAGCCATAGAAATGGGCGTGGTGGAGGGGCTCAGTAGCGCCACCTTTTGACAAAAGTGGGGGTTAGTTTTTCCTACAGTCACCAAACTCGGTACACATATTATTCTCATCAAGCCGGACAATTTTCTAATTTACATTCATTAGCTCCGACCAACAGGAAGTCAGCTATTTTGGTTTGAATGTTAATTTTTTGAAAAAACAGGCTATGAATTTTATACTACTACTCCTACAGGGTTTATCCAATTTACACCAAGCTTTTTTTAACTTGTTGCGAACACATTGAAGTTGTTTAATTGCAAACGGCTTTTGGATATCTCAAACGGTTTGGCCGTGGCGAGGCAACGAATTTATGGCGAGAAAAGGGAAACAGGAAATGTGTTATAACTTCTGCATACATTGATTGATGTTTATGAAACTTCAGGAGTGTGTTCGTTATAGGAGTCTGATCACATGGATGTAACTATTGTGAGTCAAAGTTATAGCGCCACCAAATGGCAGCAAGAAGTGTATCACTTTTAAAATGCTTTGAGATCACCCTCTTATTTTTACCTGATTTGCTTCAAACTTCATCAGTGTAATGTCAATACACAGCAGATGTAGACCTATGACAGGATTTTTGATATTTGAAATATTGTTGCCATGGCAACAGGTCAAACTGTAATAATATTCTTGAGTGTTTTTGAGGCTCTTAACATGCTTCAAATTGCATGAAACTCGACACACACATCAATATTGTCAACCAGTAGACATGGACAAAGCCATAGAAATGGGCGTGGTGGAGGGGCTCAGTAGCGCCACCTTTTGACAAAAGTGGGGGTTAGTTTTTCCTACAGTCACCAAACTCGGTACACATATTATTCTCATCAAGCCGGACAATTTTCTAATTTACATTCATTAGCTCCGACCAACAGGAAGTCAGCTATTTTGGTTTGAATGTTAATTTTTTGAAAAAACAGGCTATGAATTTTATACTACTACTCCTACAGGGTTTATCCAATTTACACCAAGCTTTTTTTAACTTGTTGCTAACACATTGAAGTTGTTTAATTGCAAACGGATTTTGGATATCTCAAACGGTTTGGCCGTGGCGAGGCAACGAATTTATGGCAAGAAAAGGGAAACAAAGTGTTATAACTTCTGCATACATTAATTGATTTTGATGAAACTTTGGCTTAGTCTTCGTTGTACAAGGCTGATCACATGGATTTGAGTATTGTGATTCAAAGTCATAGCGCCACCAACTGGAAGCAGAAAATGTGTCACTTTCAGCATACATTGAGATCACCCTCTTATTTTTACCTGATTTGCTTCAAAATTCATCAGAATAATGTTAAAACTTGGCACATGTAATCCTTTGAAAATGGGCAGGGAGGAGGGGCTCTATAGCGGCACCTTGTAGTGCAGTAAATGTGGAGTGAATTTGACATAGTCCTTTGATGTTTAACCGTTTTAAGTGCCTATTGCCCGCTGTGCACAGTTGCCCTGAAGCCACCGGGGTGGCGGTGCCACCGGGCTTGGGCCCGCCATCGCTGCTCGCAGCTATATTTATTATTATTTTTTTATTTTATTTATTTATTTATTTATTTTTTTTTTTTCGTCTTCCGGGGCTTTTTGGGGGCCTTAACATGCTCAAAAACTCTTGAAAATTGGCACACACATTGGAATCCGCGGCCATTAGGACGCCGGAGAGGCTGGTACCCGGGCGTGGCAGGGGGGCTCGACAGCGCCCCCTTGAAAAAAGTCTGAAAATTTGGTCCATATATTAAACATGCTTGCACGTATTAGTATGAAACTCGGTACACATATAGACCTCATCGGGCCGAACAACTTTCGCGCTCTAAGTTAATCGCCACGCCAACAGGAAGTCAGCTATTAAGGGTTGTTTGAAAAACGCATGCTCTGGAATTTGATATACTCCTCCTAGACGATTAATCCGATCGCCACCAAACTCGGTCAGCATGAAGTCAAGACACTGATGATTAAAAATTGCCAGGGGATTTTTGATATCTCGAACGGTTTGGCCGTGGCGAGGCAACGAATTTATGGCGAGAAAAAGGAAACAGGAAATGTGTTATAATGTCTTAATACATATATTGATCTTTATGAAACTTCACGAGTGTGTTCGTTATAGGAGTCTGATCACATGGATGTGACTATTGTGAGTCAAAGTTATAGCGCCACCAACTGGCAGCAGGAAGTGTATCACTTTTTGAAATGTTTTGAGATCACCCTCTTATTTTTACCTGATTTGCTTCAAACTTCATCAGTGTAATGTCAATACACAGCAGATGTAGACCTATGACAGGATTTTTGATATTTGAAATATTGTTGCCATGGCAACAGGTCAAACTGTAATAATATTCTTGAGTGTTTTTGAGGCTCTTAACATGCTTCAAATTGCATGAAACTCGACACACACATCAATATTGTCAACCAGTAGACATGGACAAAGCCATAGAAATGGGCATGGTGGAGGGGCTCAGTAGCGCCACCTTTTGACAAAAGTGGGGGGTTAGTTTTTCCTACAGTCACCAAACTCGGTACACATATTATTCTCATCAAGCCGGACAATTTTCTAATTTACATTCATTAGCTCCGACCAACAGGAAGTCAGCTATTTTGGTTTGAATGTTAATTTTTTGAAAAAACAGGCTATGAATTTTATACTACTACTCCTACAGGGTTTATCCAATTTACACCAAGCTTTGTTAACTTGTTGCTAACACATTGAAGTTGTTTAATTGCAAACGGATTTTGGATATCTCAAACGGTTTGGCCGTGGCGAGGCAACGAATTTATGGCAAGAAAAGGGAAACAAAGTGTTATAACTTCTGCATACATTAATTGATTTTGATGAAACTTTGGCTTAGCCTTCGTTGTACAAGGCTGATCACATGGATTTGACTATTGTGATTCAAAGTCATAGCGCCACCAACTGGAAGCAGAAAATGTGTCACTTTCAGCATACATTGAGATCACCCTCTTATTTTTACCTGATTTGCTTCAAAATTCATCAGAATAATGTTAAAACTTGGCACATGTAATCCTTTGAAAATGGGAAGGGAGGAGGGGCTCTATAACGGCACCTTGTAGTGCAGTAAATGTGGAGTGAATTTGACATAGTCCTTTGATGTTTAACCGTTTTAAGTGCCTATTGCCCGCTGTGCACAGTTGCCCTGAAGCCACCGGGGTGGCGGTGCCACCGGGCTTGGGCCCGCCATCGCTGCTCGCAGCTATATTTATTATTATTATTATTCTCCAAAGTGAATCGCATTTTAGAGGGCCTAAACGTGCTCGAAAACTCATGAAACTTTGCACACGCGTCAGAAGTGGTGAAAATTTACGTCTGTTATGGGTTTCGGAATTGGGCGTGGGAAAATGGCTCGATAGCACCATCTAACGTACAGCCCCGCTCGCTACATTACACTAGGGCTTTGAAATTCGGTACACACATTTATCAGCCCAGTACCTACAAAAAATTCTCTTGGAGCAAAATCCGAAACCAAACAGGAAGTCAGATATTTTGAATTAATTCACCGTTTTTTGCATTTTCCAGACGTTGTACTTTAACGAACTCCTCCTAGAGATTTAATCAGATCAATGTCATTTTTTGTCAGTCTAATCTAAAGGCCTTTGTGACGTTAAATTGCGAAGATCTAGAGTTTTCACTGAAGGGCGTGTCCGTGGCGGCCTGACAAAGTTTGATGTCTTCGCCATGAAAAAGGAAGTTGTTGTAACTCAGACAAACAATGTCGGATCTGCCCCAAACTTCACATGCTTTATTAGAGTCCTAACCTGAAGACATCTTCATAACAATATTCAGTTACAGTCATAGCGCCACCTGCAGGCAACAGGAAATGACATGTTTTATACTGTGATTAACTCCTCATAGAGATTTAACCAGATCAACATCAAATGTTGTCAGTCTAATCTCAAGACCTTAGCGATGATAAATTTCAAAGATCTTGAGTTTTCGCTGAAGGGCGTGTCTGTGGCGGCCTGACAAAATCTGATGTTTCGCCATGAAAGAGGAAGCTGCTGTAACTCAGGCATACAATGTCCGATCTGCCCCAAACTTCACATGTGTGATAAGAGTCCTGGCCTAAAGACATCTATATGACAATATTTAGTTAGTCATAGCGCCACCTGCTGGCAACAGGAAATAGCATGCTTCACAATGTAATTCACTACCAGAGTCACATTTCATTATGCCACGAAGTACCAAACATGCTAGAGACACGTTAAATCATGCAACACTTGGCTGAGTGCTAATTTATGCGATTAACGCCATGAAAGAAACAGGAAGTTGTTGTAACTCAGGCATACAATGTCCGATCTGCTTCAAGCTTCACGTGTTCAATGATAGTCCTGGCCTGAAGACATCAACATGGCAAAATTCAGTTACGGTGAAAGCGCCACCTGTTGGCCGCAGGAAGTGTGGCATTTCAAAATGACTTTGGCATAATTCTCCTGTATTCACTCACTTAAATGCATGACGCCCACTGTTCACTGTTTTCCTGAGGCCAACGGGTGGCGGTGAGCCCGGGTGCGAGGGCCCTCTCAACGCTGCTTGCAGCTTTAATTTCACTTGTGATGTTGTTTATTGTCTGATGTCTGCTTGGTTTGTATACATGTTTTTATTAGTCTTTTATATAATTGTACAGCACATTGGTCAACGGTAATTGTTTTTAATTGTGCTTTATAAATAAATTGAGACTTGAGACTTGGTTGAGAGTCAGACCTTCTATCCAGGCGGGATTGATCTCCGAGTGTTGGCCTGTCTCTTCTGGTGCCGAACTGCCCTGCAGAGCTGATCATGAGCTGCGTTCCATACCCTTTTACTCTCCTTAAACCAGTAGTCCACAGCTGGAATGTACAATGGTTCCCCTGACCAGGGAAACAGGGGAGGCTGGTAGCTGAGTATGCAATGGAAGAGAGTTAATTTTGTTCTGAAATGGGAACGCTGCCTGCCGGAGTGAGTTGTGCATACTCGGCCCATGGTAGAAAAGGCTTCAGCTGTGTTGGTTCGAGTGACAGAATTTTCTCAGGAAGCGCCAGACTTCCTGAATCTTCCTCTCCGACTGCCCGTTTAACTGATGGTGGTAACCTGAAGACAGACTGACAGTTACTCCAAGTAATTTTGGTAAAGTCCTTCCATGCCTGAGAGATGAACTGTGGCCCGTGATCTGAGACGATGTCCTCTGGGATGCCATACGTGCGAAATACATTGTGGAATAGTTCTTCGGCTGTTTCTAAGGCAGTAGGTAACTGTTTTAGTGAGAGGAGTTTACAGGATTTAGAAAACCGATCCACTATTACACTAAGACACGTGTGGCCATTAAATAAAGGTACCAGGTAAGTCAGTCATGAAATTGAGGGAGATATGAGACCATGGCCATTCAGGAATGGGCAGCAGGAGGAGTTTGCCATCTGGTAAATGGCACGGGCACTTGGAGATGGCACAGGTGGGACAGTCCTGCACATCGCGGCACACTTCCTCAGACATTTGTAATTTTCCTGGAGAAACGAGAGGGTCACCACTCCTCCCGTATCAGTTTTACAGCCATGAGCACACGGTTCCCAGTGTCATAGTTCTGCTCAATAGAAGGCACATAGATGGAGTTTCTCTGGACTCCCCTGCTGTGCTGAGAGTACAGCACCGACCCTGGTTGTAGAAGTATCAACTTCCACGATGAAAGGGAGCTCAGGATTTAGATGCAAAAGAATGGGGGCAGTTGTGAAAGCTTAGCAAATAGAGCAGCAGCACCATCATTCCAATTCAGGGCCTTGGGTCCTTTCTTTCACAGGGAAGTGAGTGGGCCAGTGATGGTGCTGTACTCTCGGATGAATCTCCTGTAGAAGTTCACAAAGCCTAGAAAGCGTTGGACACTGTCTTCAGTACTGGAAGGAGCGTATACCTCCACCTTCCCCTCGTCCATCTGCACAACATGCTGATCGATGACATACCCGAGGAACTGGATCTTGCCATGATAGAATGAGCATTTTTTCTGCCTTGAGGAAGAGCTGGTACCTCCGCAGATGCTATAACACGAGGGCTATGTGCTGACGGCGGTCGGTCAGGTTCTGGGAATATATCAGGATGTCATTAATATAAATTAGTACAAACTGGTGGAGGTACTCCCAGGACACCTTGTTCACTAAGCATCATCCCCCTCTCAAGGTTGTAGGTGCTGCAGAGGTCCAGCTTGGTGAACACGGCAGCACCTCTGAGCATCTTCAGGGAAGCAGGGACCTCTTGAAGCGGGCAACAATACTTGACGGTTACATTAATCAGGGCGTGGTAATCTGTACAGGATGTCAGACCACCATCTTTCTTCTGTACAAAAAAGAAACTGGAAGTGGCAGGAGAGGTAGATGGGCAAATGTTTCCTTGATCCAGAGCCTCCATTTCCATGACCTTCTGTTCAGGGAGAGACAGGGGATACACTCGGGGTACTGACACACCCAGCAGCAGCTCTAAAGCACAATCCCATGGGCAGAAAAGGGGAAGTTGAGCAGCTTTCTTGGGGCAGAATACATCTAGGTAGGAGTTATAGCAGGAGGGAATGTCAGTAAGCCCACCACTGGCTAGACTTTCCATGGAGGTGGTACATATGGTTATCTCGGATTTCTTGATTGTTTGCAGACAGGAATTAAAACATTGCGGACTCCATTGAAGGATCTCTCCAGACTGCCTGGACAGGACAGTAAAAAAATGATTCTAACCCCTTGGGTGTCATCATAAAGTGGTTGCATTACACTGTTCCTGTCTGAATGGAATGTCGAAACATCCCACCACTGTATTGCCAAATGATATGAAAACTATGTTTCTCGGCTGGATAAAGCAAACCATGCTATGAAATTTTTGATGGATGAGGATTGCAATCAAAGTAAAGAAGATTGTGGTGACATACATTAAGCACTCGTGAGTCCAATATATTGATGGGCAAACAAATCATGTACTAGCGCTCTCGATACACTGATCGCACATTGAATTTATGCACAGACGCATTTAAGTACATTCACACTTTCAATACATTAACACTTCAATCTGATGGTTTACTTTGCTGGATATAGGTAATGATGGCAAAATGGAAACAAAATGGTGTTAAAAAGACAAATGGTATGCTTAATTTCACGATAAGTGTGTGAAAACTTCCTCACGAAAAAACCTTGAATACTCTCTAACACTTGACGGGTGCTCCATTAAACCTTCGTCCTCAGTTAGGAACCTGGGTGTGCTCTTTGATACCAATCTTTCATTTGAAAGTCATGTTTCTAGTATCTGTAAAACCGCCTTCTTCCATCTAAAAAATATATCTAAATTACGACATATGCTCTCAATGACAAATGCGGAACAGTTGGTTCATGCATTCATGACCTCAAGACTAGATTATTGTAACGCTCTACTGGGTGGTTGTTCTGCTCGGCTTTTAAACAAACTACAGTTGGTCCAAAATGCGGCAGCTAGAGTTCTTACTAGAACCAGAAAGTATGACCATATTAGCCCAGTTCTGTCAAGATTACATTGGCTCCCTATTAAACATCGTATAGATTTTAAAATCTTGCTACTTACTTATAAAGCTCTAAATGGTTTAGCTCCCCAGTACCTAAGTGAGCTCTTAATGCATTATAGTCCTTCACGTTTATTGCGATCTCAGAATTTAGGCCAGTTGATAATACCCAGAATATCAAAATCAACTGAAGGCGGCAGATCCTTTTCCTATTTAGCACCTTAACTCTGGAACAATCTTCCTAGCATTGTTCGGGAAGCAGACACACTCTGTCAGTTTAAATCTAGACTAAAAACACATCTCTTTGCTCTTGCATACACATAACACATTATCAATACATTAACATTTTTCAAATCCGTTAAAGGATTGTTACGCTGCAATAATTAGGTCGGCCGGAACCGAGAACATTTCCTATAACACTAGATATACCTGTACATCAGAATAAGAATGGCATCTACGCTAATATCTGTCTCTCTGCTTATCCTGAGGTTTGCCGGGTGCTGGATCCAGGCCGTATCCAGATCAGATGGAGAACCTGCGTCTGGACCTGACTACAACGTAGCCCAGGAGACAATGGGCCTAAAGATCCAATTCTGGCTGCATCTATAATTCAGATTTTTAATCCCCGTATCCGCTTACATATATTTATATATAATCGATTTTTAATCTCTATAATAAAAATGTACAATTCAGATTTTGATCTCCATATACATTTACATATATATATCTTCCAAGGGGTTTTTTCCCTCCTAGGACTTTTTTCCCAGTGCTAGCACGCTGGGTTTTTCTCCTAGGGGTTTTTTTCCACCCCTGGAAGTCAGCCGACATTGGCTTAATGTAGCACCATCTTGTATATGTTACATATTACCACACTTGTTTGTACAATTTTAACCACTTCCCTTTTTTTCTGTGCTTCTAATATGTAAAGCTGCTTTGAAACAATTACCAATTGTAAAAGCGCTATATAAATAAATTTGACTTGACTTGATTAATCGCAATTAATCGCGATTAAAAAAATCTATTGACAGCCCTAATATACAGCTATGGAAAAAATTAAGAGACCACTTAACATTGATTTTTTTAACTTGGAGTGCTCTCTTAATTTTTTCCATAGCTGTATATATAAGAGCTGTCAATCGATTAAAAAAAAATTAACTCAATTAATCACAATTTTTTTCTATGATTAATCACGATTAATCACAATTTAAAAAAATTTTTATTAGTTTTTAATATATTTTAGAATGTAATAATTTCACAGTTAATCTTCAAATTAAAACAACATAAAGAAATAACATGAAGACAGTTTATTTAAATACTTGTTTAATGGCATCTTTTTATGAATGAAGGCCAGTATCTAATAGCCGGATACTAATAGCCTACAGCTACTGATGTCTTGATGAAATAGATTTTTTCCCCAATTTTAAATATGAATTACATTATATTACATTCCATTAACATTACAATGTAATTAAAAGCTATACTTTTTTACATTTATTAGGCTTCAAAAATATAACAACTTTTAATTTAAATGAACAATCCTCACATAAACCCATAATAAATGTCATATTTACCTGTGCCTTTCCTACCTGTCAACCTTTGTTCTTTCATTATCTTCAATGACAGACGGCATTAGTGGTTGCTGTCACTTTAAGAGCTGCCGCTGCTGCACATGACGCAGATTTCACACGCGTCCCACTTTCTCACAGCTGTTTACTTTCCTTTTAAGACTTTATTTAACTCATTCAAGACACAGAACTCGATTCTGGCGCGTGTGTCTTTCTGTGCGTTGTGTGTGTGTGACAGGACATTCACAGACAGTGTGTTCTCTTTTTTGGCGCATTTAAATGGTTTAAAAGCATTTGCATGAATAAGAGCGTGATCATATATTGTAATGCTAGCCAAAGGATGAGAGAAAAAACAGATGCTGCGTTAATTGCGTTAATATTTTTAATGCTTTAAACTGGAAAAAAATTAATTGCATGCATTAACGTGTTAACGTTGACAGCACTTATATGTGTGTGTATATTATAGATATACACCCACACACACACATGTATCCTGTCACAAATCCAGTCAGTTCCGGACCACACTTCCCAGCATCCTCCTTGCCTATCACCTGCACTCATTCCACCAATCACCAATTGCCACATACAGCTGAAGCTCATTATCTGGACTATAAAGGACTCTCACTCACACACACACATTGCGAGGTGTTGTCTGTAGCATTTCTGAGTGTTATTTACCCTGTCTGTCTGCCGGTTTCTGATCCTGCTGAAGGTGAGATTATGTTGCAAGATTGTTTCAATTCTACTGACTGGTCAGTTTTTAGTGATTCTGCTACCCTGCATGAGTACACTGAAGCAGTTACGGATTATGTTAAATTTTGTGTGGACAGTTGTATCACCACACGTACTTTTTGTGTTTACCCTAATGAAAAACCGTGGGTAAACAAAAATGTTCGCGAAATTGCATGAGAGGATAGCTGCTTTTAAATCCGGGGATGATGCTCGTTACAAGAGTGCGAGATACGAGCTAAGGAATGCAATTAAATCTGCTAAAAGACTACATCGGGAGAAGATAGAGCGATATTGTTCTGAAGGGGACTCTAGGCGTGTTTGGCAAGGCCTACAAGTGGTCACTAGTTACAAGGCCAAACCTAGTGGCGTCATAACAAGCTCTGCTTCTTTCCCAGATGACTTGAACAACTTTTATGCTCGTTTTGAATGCGCTGCTGAGGCATTGACGTGGGGAACCTCTCCAACTGGGGATGTGCATGTTAAAGTACCTTCATATGGGAACACATACAGACATTTCATCTCCCGATGGGGTTACCCTTGGCAGTCAAGTATATCAGGTCTCAGTTGCAGATACTTGTAAAGTTTTTTTTTTTTTTTTTTTTTTTTTTTTAAAGCTGTGAAAATTGGGAAGGCTGCGGGGCCTGATGGCATTACTCCACGTGTCTTCAGGACATGTTGTAGTCAACTTGCATCTGTTTTTACTGATATCTTTAACCTGTCACTTTCTTTTTGTATGGTTCCGAATTGTTTTAAAAAATCAATAATACTTCCTGTGCCTAAGAAAACTGCCAACAAATGATTTTAGACCTGTAGCCTTGACTTCTGTGATAATGAAGTCCTTTGAACTGCTTGTGAAATCATATATTAACAACTGCATTCCTGTCTTTACGGATCCACTACAATTTGCATATAGATCAAATAGAGCTGTGGATGATGCTGTATCATTGGTTTTACATTCTGTACTTCAACATCTAGAGGGTAGGGATACATATGTCAGGATGCTGTTTGTTGATTATAGCAGTGCCTTCAATACCATCAGGCCTTCTATTTTAATACCTAAGCTGTTAGACCTGGGACTCTGTTTTTCCATCTGCAGGTGGATACAGGATTTTCTAACAGGCCGTTCTCAGACAGTTAGAGTAGGCACTACATACTCCGCCCCAATAGTGTTAAATACCGGAGCACCTCAAGGTTGCTGTCTTAGTCTTTTATTATATAGTCTGTATACTTATGACTGTATTGCAAAATATCCCACAAATAGTATTGTGAAATTTGCAGACGATACTACAGTGGTAGGACTTATTGACCGCAATAATGAAACTGCCTATAGGGATGAGGTGAGGGAATTGATCATGTGGTGCAGAAGAAATAATTTGTCCCTGAATGTGGGGAAAACCTAAAGAGGTTATCATAGATTTTAGAAGAAATAAATGCACACATACACCTGTCTATCAATAACTCTGCAGTTGAAATTGTTAATACTTTTAAGTTTTTATGCATTCATATTTCAGACCACTTTTTATGGTCTTTCCACATCACCTGTGCTATTAAGAAGGCACACCAGAGGCTTTATTTCTTAAGGTGTCTTAAGAAATATGGTATGTCTCAAAATATTTTTTAAAAATTCTATCGTTGCACAATTGAGAGTATACTGACAGGTAATATTACAGTGTGGTTTGGAAGGGCTACTTCAAGTGAATTGAATCATCTGTCAAAGGTGGCTAAAACTGCATCAAAAATTATTGGGGTTCCTTTGGAATCGCTACAGGATATTTATTGGAAACATAGCTTTGGGAAGGCACTGAGAATTATACAGGATGTTAGTCATCCGGCACATAGTCTCTTTTCCCAACTCCCATCAGGGAGACGATGGCAGAGCACCCCAACACGTACGTCACGTTTTAGGGACAGTTTTTATCCACAGGCTGTAAGGTTACTGAATGATAGTGTAAGTGGAAGGAGGGCTGAGGTTTGAGTGTATTGCTGTATGTTTTAAATTATTTTTATTTTTATTCTATTTTTATATTATTTATTGACTGGTGCTGAGAGAGTGCTAAGGCACATTGTATTTCATTGCTGTGGTACTCTGTACGAATATGCATATGACAATAAAACTGGAACTGAACGGAACTGTCTGTTCCCCGTGTACGAATCTCTGCCGCCTGTCCTTTTGGACTGTTTATTGTTTCCTGGTTTTGTGAATGATATCTGCCTGCCCTGATTCATTGCCTGTTCCTCAACTACGTTTCTGCCTGCTCTCTGCCGTATCCGTTTGCCACTGTTTGACCATTGCCTGTCTTACTGCAAACTGTTTAATAAAGCCTGCAGATGGATCTTACCTTGAGTCCTGCCTCGTTACATATACAATAGCACGTTATTATTTAGATAGATATTTAAATTATTATCATTATCGCAATTAGATATCTTTGCAACAAACACAGAGGAGACAAGCATAATTTCTGGCATCTGTAACCCGAATATCATTGCATGTCTTTTGCTTTGTATAATAATAATAATAATAATGTATACAGCTACATTTAAAAGAAGCACTCTTTACATGTACCTGTGGTCATAACCATTGAACATATGAACACAAACAATTATCAAATGCACATTGACGGATCTTCTGCCATCTGTTCTCAAAAAGGTGATCAAATGTATATTTCTGCAGGCGCGTGTAAACTGGTTAACTGTCTACACAAAGACATTCATTTTCAAGATGAACAGGTTGCCGGCGCCACCACTGCAAAATGGGTAGCTACCCACAAATTACCAGTTAAATTAAGATATACGTCAAAAAAAAAAAAAAAGGTAAAGAAATGCTACATACTTTGTAGTAGTGTTCGTGGCGTAATAATCTGTTTGGCTGTAAAATGTAGGCAATTGGGAATTGGCAGATGAAATTGATACCTGTGGAATTGTTCACAGGCAGCATACGCAGTTCACCTAATAAAGATCTTCATTGCTGGCAAACAATAGGATGCGTTTGCAGATTTGCTTTTAATTTACTGTAGGTCCATTGCCACTCTATCCAACGCTCCGAGTGAGTAACCACTTCAGACTATTCAGTGCGTGCAGGGAACTAAACCATTCAAACTGATTCGTGAACCAGTTTAACCAACCAGTTTTGCCAACTTGTTTGATCATGTCTTTGAACAGAATCGATTCAAAAGAGTAATTCATTTGTGAATGGGGCATCGTTCATGAAGAAAAAGACAGTGCGCTTAGAATAAACTATGCATTTCTTAACATGTACAGTATTGCATTAAAATAAAGTAACAAGAAGAACATCACCCAGCATAGTGAAGTAAAAGTACTGCTTTTCATTAGAAATGTACTTAAGAGTAGATTTAAATGTGAACACTTTTACTTTAACTTAAGTACAAATCCCCCCCCCCAAAAAAAATTACTCAAGTAAATCTAACGAAGTAAATGTATTTCGTTACTACACACCTGCGTTGGTAAGCAAAGAGCTAACATGAGTAACTTCGACCGCTCAGTCGGAAACTGATGAGCCCGCATCTGATTGAGCTGGCATTCAAGTATGAACCCCCTGCATTCCTCCGCTGCCCTGGAATACAGTGACGGATTACCCATGGGACTGCCTGGTAACCCAGACAGCAACATAGTGTTGTCCCAGATCCGGCCCACATCTGGTATATGTGGATTTCACATGGGCCAGATGTGGGCCGGATCTGGGACAACACTATGTTGCAGTCTGGGAATGGTGATGATTGGGCTTGCTGACCCTGAAGAATTGTTCACATCTGCTGCAGATGTATGACCTTTACCTTTGAATCCTATTTGTGAATCCAGAAATGTATGAAAAACACTTTAATGGAAAATCATTCAAATTGAGAAAAATTCTGATTTTTATATAAACAGAGAACAGCCAAATGTGTCTTGTTAAAGCGGTTATTCTCTAATTTGTTGAAACTACTAATTAACAATTAGAAATGATGATATTAAATGTTAAAATAATAATCAGAGTTAGATCACATTAACAGCACTAGTTTGACTATAAAATGAAGCATTCCACTTAACAGTCATCACTCTAGGACGCTGTAGAAATGTATTAATGCTGAAAAGTAATTAAAAAAAAATAAGGTTTGTTCTTGCTTGATTTGAGCTGCAACTCGGTGCTAGCACACACAATCATCTCTAAGTGAGAGGGAATACGAGGACATAAAGTCTTAACACAGAGCTCTTATTATTTTTTGACCTATGGTTTTACTGCTCCTTAAACTGGCATAAACTCTTTCATAATTTTCAACAGCAAGAATGTTTTATTTTGACACTTTATTTTGATTAAAATTTAAACAGTTATACATGTATTTGCATTATATGACAAAATGGCATTTATTTTATAGGAACATAGCACAGGCACACTTTTTAATTTAAAAATTCACAAAAAAGTTTTTGTTTTAAAATATGAAGATGGAGAGACAAGTTGTGGATTGTGGCAAGCAGGACAAGGCTGAGAGCCATGGGAACGGTGCGAGGCTGGTAACGTGATTGACATTGAGCACTACCTGCATGCAGCACCGGTTTTGTATCTCACTGAGGAGCTCAGTGAAGGACGAGAGAGGACCAGGCCTGGACTTTATGTAATGTTTTGTTTTGTGCGGCAGTCCTCCATAAGGGATGTTTTTACTTTCATTTTGTGTTGATTTATTTTATATTAAACTTGTTGAACATTCACTGGTTCCTGCCTCCTTCTTTCCTGAACAACATACCTTGTTACAATAATGAACTACACCGAAAGATATTTTGATGGGACACCTGTGTGAACTTGAAGAGAACTGACTTCATACATCCCTGAAAAATCAACCCAATACCAAGTGGTTAAATATAACTTAAAATGTGGTTCAGAAAAGTGATGGAGACATAACATTATTTGTTTACATACTCCATTAAAATTCTCATACAAAATTATTCCTGTGCACACAGAATTATAATATCACTTAATTCTGGGAGACCATACATGCCCCCCAAATAGATGTGACATTTTGATTCATTTGGCTTACTTGGGGCAAGTTGAATTTTCCGGTTTGTATTTAGTCTTGTCATTATTTACTACTCATAGCAGGTTATATCAGCAAGCCTTTCTAAGCACTTCTTTAGATATTAGTGGTTCTATATGAGATCATGAGCGGCCTGAAGGTGTGGTTGTCCTGAGCTTGAGCGAGAGGTGACGTCTCACATGAAAATTCCTCATGACCCAGCTTTTAGCCCCAAGGTGAACTGGCAAACAAGGCCAGCATTTCAGATATTCCCCCACCCACGATTACCCATTAACACCATTAAGTGATCATGTGGTGCCTTGAAAGGGAAAAATCTCAAAAACACAGCAGTCTCAAAGCACATCTTGCTTGTTTGGCTGTGTGGTTTTGGGTTGTTTGTAGACACTTACAGGCCATATGAGGCATTATATATGATGGCTTTATTCTAAAGATAGTGCAATAAATTCATAGATAAATAGATGAGTGATAAATTGTCTTTAGTTTTATTTTCATTTTATGTTAGTATTGTGATTTAGTGAAACATTTATTAACCTCAATCCCAAATCCTCTGTTCAGGTCATTTTGACCACTTTTCATGAGACTCAAACAGAGTATAAATGTTAATGTCACTTTGGGCAATTTGGATAGACAACAAACTTACTAAGGTGACCAAGTAAGTTAGAGAGAGCTGAGATGAAGGTCACTGCCCTAATTTCACTGCCAGAGCCACATAATGGAGCACAACCCCTTGGTTATGAAGCAGACAGAAGATGATAATGATGTTGAAGCATATTTATATACATTTGAATGAGTTGTCAGCAGAGAGAAATCAAACACTACGTTAGTTCTGGCAGGTCAAATTTGTCAAGCTCACATCAGCTGACTCTCAGCTGATCCACGTCTACCTGTAGAAATATGACACCTATCACATAATCCTTCAGTGGATGGCAATTGTGGTGGAGGCAGAGTAGCTGGTGGATGGTGGCTGCTGCAGGATCAATTATTGTGGTCTGTTATTTTGTCACATGTTGTTGCAGGCAAAAGAGAGATTTGAGGTTAGAATATAAATATCTTCCCTTTTGAAAGGGAACTCACGCTGCGTCTGAATGCTAGGGGAACTTCCTCTGCAGGAACCGGTGTCTGAAACATATATCCAATCTCTGCAATATCACATTGACCGGCAATATCCCATGATGTCATAATGATGAGGCCTGATAGTATAAAAGGGGCGTCCAGATAACAAGGCATTCTCTTTTCATCTTCAGGGACGGTCACTATGATTTTGCCAAGTAAGACATGTTCCTGGATCAACATATTTTGTTGATCCTTGAACAAGATTCCAGTCTGAAAATTTTGTCTTAACCCTATTCCTACCCCTAAATCTAATCCTACCCATTACTTATCCCTAAAATCAGAGGGGAAAGACAGGTGAATAACATTGATGTAGAAGCACATAACCCTGGTTGCAAGCCTAAACTTGACAAACGGTAAAATTGTCCCTCAAATCTGATTGGTTGATTGGAATGTTGTTCCAGGATCAACAAAGATGTTGATCCAGGAACATGTCTTACTCTGCAAAATCACAGTGACCCATTTTCAGCCCTGGAGTTTCATGCCTTAGACTGGCCCAATTTAATTCCAAACTGACTATATTAAAATAATGTAATTAATTAATGTAATTAAAACCTCAGTATATCACTGATATACGTCACTATCATTGAAGTTACGTGCAAATTTGAGCAGTAAAACCCCGATCACACATTCTTTTTTTTTTTCTTGCGCGGGTGCCCGTGACGCCCCCAGCAAGATGCATCCCCGGCAAGATGCCACCCTGGGCCATTGCCCATGACGCCCATCCGCCACTGGTTTTAAGGAAAATTTACTCAGCTTAGTACATTTGGCTGCCTCGACAGTTTCTAGAGCATCCGTATTTCAACCCAGTGCCATGACAACACCAGTGCCATGACAAAAACAGACCGGCCCACCAGGAATTCTCCCGGCACTCCCGATTAACCAATTCGGGCCTGGAGAAATCTAGGAGATTTGTTAAGTGTGTGGATCTGTGTCCGCGTTATCTGACACCAGATGACACACACAAGCTGTGCGTTTTTTGTCTGGGCGAAGAGCACGCACAGGAGGTTCTTGAGCAGCTTCTTGTGCAAATTGTGATCCTTTTTCTCTGAAAACACTCAGGTTTCGTCTGGCTCTCTTCTCGAGGGAAGAGAGTGCAGCATCTGTGCCTGGTGGCTCTGGTCTCACTTGTGCTGAGGCAGAGCGGAGACTCAAATCATGGGGTTCTTAGATGGAGCTCGCCAAACAATTTCAGAAGGGAGTGGATTTAGTATGTGGAGTGGATTTGAGGCCACTGCTCTGTTGCAGGCTGGCCCACTGCTGGTCTCCTCTCCTGCAAAGTTTGTGATAGGTCCCAGACTTAGGCGCTGTTTATACAGTCTATTCCGTTCTGATTAGAACATCAAACAGGTTCTCCCCACTCAGTGACGCACCCACTGAGAATCCTGTTGAAAGTGCCCTAGTTATTGGCGATTCTATTACACGGAACGTGAAAATAGAGACACCAGCCACCATAGTCACATGTTTGCCGGGGGCCAGAGCACCTGACATCAAAGCAAATTTAAAAGTGCTGGCTAATGCTAAACGTAAATATTCTAAAATCATTATCCACGTCGGCACAAATGATGTTCGACTTCGCCAGTCGGAGATCAATAAAATTTACATTAAAGAGGTGTGTGAACTCGCAAATTCAATGTCAGCAGAAGTAATTTGTTCTGGCCCACTTCCTGTTCGTCGGAGTGATGAGATAGTTAACAGGTTATCATCACTCAATGGCTGGCTGTCTAAGTGGTGTGCGCAGAATAATATAGGTTTCATAGACAATTGGAAAAGCTTTTGGGGCAGACCTGATCTGTTGAAAAGAGATGGTATTCATCCCTCCTGGGATGGTTCTGCTCTTCTATCAGAAAATTTGGCAAATAGTCTTAGAGCTGAAACATGACAAACCAGGGCCGAGATCAGGACGCAGTCAAACTGGCTAAACCGACCGTCTGCTAGCCGCCTCACGTCACAGAACTCAGATAATTCACAGCACATAGAAACTCTTTCATCTAGATATTATCACATAGAGACTGTGTCTGTACCTCAAACTAGTAAATACAAAAAACTTCCGAAACCTTTTAAGGGTAAAAATTTAATTGATGTTCAAAAAATTTAAATCACAGATAAATCAGATAAACAAATGATAAAGCTTGGGTTACTGAATATTAGATCTATTTCTTCAAAAGCACTTATTGTAAATTAAATTATCACAGACAATAAACTAGACTTGCTGTGTTTGACAGAAACCTGGCTAAAACCAGACGATTACATTATTTTAAATGAATCTAGTCCTCAAGGTTATGACTATCGACACAACCCTCGACAGAAAGGCAAAGGGGGAGGTGTTGCTGTAATTTATAGTAATATATTCAGAATCATTCAAAAGAATTTCAAATATAATTCATTTGAAGTGATGGTGCTTTATGTAACATTATGTAAGTTGACATTTGTGCTGGCTACTGTATACAGGCCACCAGGGCACCATACTGACTTTATCAAAGAATTTGTTGATTTTCTATCAGAGTTAGTACTGGCTGCGGATAAAGTCCTTGTTGTTGGTGATTTTAATATCCATGTAGATAATAAAGACGCATTTGGATTGGCATTTGCAGACATTTTAAACTCTATTGGAGTTAGACAGCACGTGTCAGGACCCACTCATTGTTGTAATCATACCTTAGATCTAATACTGTCGCATGGAATTGATATTGATGCTGTTGAAATTGTACAGCAGAGCGATGATATATCAGATCATTATTTAGTCTTGTGTATAATACAGTTAGCCAAGGCTACAAAACCACCACCCAGCCATAAATATGGTAGAACCATCACGTCTACCACTAAAGATTGCTTTATAAATAATCTCCCCGAGCAGTTTCATCGCCTTAGTATACCTGACAACTTAGAAGAACTCGATGCTGCAACAGAAACTATTGGCTCTCTCTTTTCTAGCACATTAGATGCAGTCGCTCCTTTACGTCTAAATAAGATTAAGGAAACTAATCCAATGCCGTGGTATGATGAGCACACTCGGGCTCTAAAACGAGCTGTGAGAAAAGCTGAATGTAGTTGGAAGAAAACAAAACTAGAAGTTTTTCGCCTTTCGTGGAAAGAAAAAATGATTGAGTACAGAACGGCTATAAGAAACAAACATAATCCTAGGTATTTATTTGACACAGTGGCTAAATTAACTAGAAACATAGATTCAACTGCTGACGTTTCCAAAGAGCACAGCAGTAATGACTTTATGAACTTCTTTACTTGCAGGATTGACAATATTAGAGAGAAAATTAAAAACATGCAACCGTCTACAGTTTCGCTTCAGACAGTGCACTGTAGTGTCCCTGAGGTAAAAACTAGAATCATTCGCCGCTATAGGAGAGCAAGAATTATCTAAACTTATCAAATCATCAAAATCAACAACATGTATGTTAGACCCAATGCCGACTAAACTACTGAAAGAAATGCTTCCAGAGGTCGTAGGTCCACTTCTTGATATAATTAATTCATCTTTAACACTAGGATACGTACCAAAAACTTTTAAGCAGGCTATTATTAAACCTCTTATTTAAAAACCTCAACTAGATTCGAGAGATGTAGTACATTACAGGCCAATCTCGAATCTACCTTTTCTGTCAAAGATACTAGAAAAGGCAGCTTCAACACAACTGTGCTCCTTTTTAGAAAGAAATAATATCTGTGAGGATTTCCAGTCAGGATTTAGACCATACCATAGTACTGAGACTGCTCTCGTTAGAGTTACAAATGATCTACTCTTATCATCCGATCATGGCTGTATTTCTCTATTAGTGTTATTAGATCTCAGTGCTGCTTTTGACACTATCGAAACATACATTCTTTTAAAAAGACTTGAAAACTATATTGGCATTAGCGGAATTGCTTTGGCATGGTTCAAATCGTACTTATCTGACCGTTATCAATCTGTAGTAGTTAATGAAGAGATGTCGTATCGATCACAAGTTCAATATGGAGTACCACAAGGCTCAGTACTAGGACCATTGCTTTTCACTCTGTACATGCTGCCCTTAGGAAAGATAATTAGGAAGCATGGTGTTAGTTTTCACTGCTACGCTGACGATACTCAGCTCTATATTTCCTCGTGCCCTGACGAAACCTACAAATTCACAAAACTAACAGAATGCATAGCTGACATTAAAAACTGGATGACAATAAATTTCTTATTATTAAATTCAGAAAAAACTGATATCCCGAATCTTTGGACCAAAAACGTCTCGGGTTACGTCTGTAACCCTGGTTCCCTGAATAAGGGAACGAGACGCTGCGTAAGCGCTTTGGGAACGCCTCTGCGTGTTACGTCTTGAAGCCCTCGTGAAATCGAACCAATAGTGTGACGGGACGTCAGAGCGGGTGACGTCACGGACCAGGAAACTATAAAGCACCCTTGAGAACAAAGAACGCCAGCTTCTGAAATAGGGATGAAGCAGACGCTCACAGGCGTGCTGGGAGTATGGCTAAGCTACGCAGCGTCTCGTTCCCTTATTCAGGGAACCAGGGTTACAGACGTAACCCGAGACGTTCCCTTTCATGGGAACATCGACGCTGCGTAAGTGCTTTGGGAACGCTATCCCAACTAGGCCATAAGACCAAATGCATGTCTGTTATCTTTCAGGACGACAGTACTGAGGACCCTGGAGTGGAGCCCAAGTCAAGGTTATAGAACCTAATAAAGGTATGCTGAGACGACCACCCAGCAGCCTCACATATGTCATTGAGGGGGACCCCCAACATCAAAGCCTTTGAGGCAGCCATACCCCTGGTGGAATGTGCCCGGACAGCCAACGGAGAAGGCTGCCCGGAGGACTCATAGGCAAGCGAGATGGCCTCGACCACCCACTTACTCATTCTCTGCTTGGACGCCGGACCTCCTTTGCTAGGAGATCCGTAACATACAAATAATTGTTCAGATTTTCGCCACAGGGCAGCTCTGTGGACATAAGCCTCACTGGGCAGAGCAGATTTAGTTTTTCCTGATCCGCATTTGCAAAAGGTGGAGGACAAAAGGCCTGCAGCACAATCGGCCCCGGGACACTTGTAGGGACCTTGGGAATATACCCAGGTCTAGGATGCAGAAAAGCCTTGACCATTCCAGGCGCAAAGTCTAGACATGACGGAGCAACGGAAAGTGCTTGTAAATCTCCAATTCTTTTGAGAGATGTTATGGCCAGAAGAAATATGGTTTTCAAAGTGAGAAACTTCTCAGACACTTCTTCCAAAGGTTCAAAGGGAGCCGCAGCCAACCCTTCCAACACAATGGCTAGGTCCCAGGACGGAGTTTTTGTGCGTACCACAGGCCTCAGCCTCTGAGTACCACAGAGAAAACGTATGACTAAAGGGTTTCTACCCACAGAAACGCCTTCTATTTTAGCGTGATAAGCAGAAATCGCTGCAATATATACCTTCAGTGTAGAAGGGGTTAAACCATCCGAGAATTTTTCTTGGAGAAATTGCAGTACATGACTGATGGAAGAGTGGAACGGATCCACCTGTAATCGGCTACACCAAGTAGCAAACAGCTTCCACTTATACGCATAAAGTTTTCTCGTGGATGGAGCTCTGGAGTGGAGAATGGTCTCTACAACCTCAGTTGAGAGACCGGATTCTATGAGCTCGGCCCCCTCAGGGGCCAGGCCCACAATTTCCATATCTCCGGGCGGGGGTGAACTATTGAGCCGCCCGCTTGAGACAGAAGGTCCTGCCTGATTGGAATCTCCATAGGGGAGCCTTCTAAGAGGGATACTAGATCCGTGAACCATATCCGGGTCGGCCAGAACGGGGCTACCAATATTAGACGGACCCCGTCCCGTCGAACCCTCTCCAGAACTCCGGGGAGCAGAGCAATCGGGGGAAATGCGTACAGGCGCAGCCTCGGCCACGTCTGTACCATAGCATCCAGCCCCAGAGGGGCTGGATGAGTCAAAGAATACCACAACGGGCAATGAGACGTCTCTTTCGAGGCAAACAAGTCGACTTCTGCGCGACCGAAATTCTTCCATATCAGCTCCACTACCTCGGGGTGGAGCCTCCATTCTCCGGGCCTCGGCCCCTGCCTCGACAGGATGTCTGCCCCCACATTTTGATGTCCCGGGATATGAGCTGCTCTCAGAGAGAGAAATTTTTCCTGGGACCATAGGAGGATCTGATGTGATAATTTGCACAGCTGGCGAAACCTCAGACCCCCTTGATGGTTGATATAGGAGACCACTGACATGTTGTCTGTACGAACTAACACATGATGGCCCCTTAGGTCTGGGAGGAAGTATTTGAGTGCTCGAAATACCGCCATCATCTCCAGTCGATTTATATGCCAGGAACGATGATGGTCCTCCCAAAGACCCTGAGCTGGGCGACCACTCATGATCGCTCCCCAGCCTGTGAGAGACGCATCCGTCGTTAGCATTTTGCGACGACAAGGAGCCCCCAGCACAGGACCTTGGGACAGAAACCAGGGTTTCTTCCACACTGCCAAGGCACGAAGGCACCGCCGCGTGACCTTGATCGTGTGAAAAGGATTTCCCCTCGGAGAAAACCCTCTGGTTCTGAGCCACCACTGTAACGGTCTCATGTGCAGCAGACCAAAAGGTATCACGTTGGAGGCGGCTGCCATCAGACCTAACAGTTTCTGAGTGACTGGCCTAATTTCACCCCTTTCACGGTTGAGAGAATAGAATTCACCCGGGCAGGAGACAGATGTGCCTGCATCGTCGTGGAATTCCAAACCACCCCTAGATAGCTGGTAGTTTGAGCTAGAAGAAGCACACTCTTCTTGGAATTGAGTCTCAACCCTAACCTTCTCATGTGTGACAGAACTACATCTCGATGTTGAGCTGCCTGTTGCTCTGATTGAGCCAGAATCAACCAATCGTCGATATAATTCAGCACGCGGATGCCCTGGAGTCTCAGCGGAGCCAAAGCCGCATCCACGCACTTTGTGAAGGTGCGGGGTGAAAGAGATAGGCCAAACGGAAGAACCTTGTATTGGTAAGCTTCGCCCCCGAAAGCGAACCTGAGGAACTTCCAATGTGAAGGATGGATTGACACATGAAAGTACGCGTCTTTCAGATCTATTGTTACGAACCAGTCCTCGGACCTGATCTGTGTAGTGATCTGTCTGAGTGTAAGCATCTTGAACTTGAGCTTTTGTACTGAGCGATTTAACATGCGTAAATCTAGAATAGGACGCAACCCTCCATCCTTCTTCGGAACTATGAAGTAGCGGCTGTAAAACCCTGACTGTTTGCCGGGAGGAGGAACCCTCTCTATAGCTCCTTTTTGCAAAAGTGTCATAACTTCTTGTTCCATGACCAGAGACTGCTGGGGGCCCACCACTGTAGGGAGGACCCCGTTGAACTGGGGCGGGCGAGACCCGAATTGTATTTTGTAACCCTTTTCTATCATTTGCAGTACCCACTGAGAAATATTGGGAAGATGTTTCCATTCTTCCAAAAATTCTACTAAGGGAACCAACCTCTCGAGGCTGGTCTCTGGTGTTTTTTGAGCACTTGGCTCGACGCCCTGGAGCGGCGCGCCGGCAGGAAGAAGTCGAATCAAGCGCTGACCGGCCCTCCTCAGAGATGGTTCTGCCATCCGCCGTCTCTGCACGAGACGGCGGGGTTGGCAGAACGGCCCCCTGAGGGCGCCGAAGAGGGGTTAGTATTATAGATTTTAATTTTACAAGACCCTCTCCGGAGGGGGCTGCCCTCAGAAGTCCTGAACCCCTGGCGTCAGGACTTCTTCTAAGCCTTCCTAGCGATAATGACAGTCCGCAGATCTGTCTTACCCCTGGAAGGCTTCGCTTGCGTTGCCCTCCCCGGTCCCCAAGATCTTTGCGGGGGAGCACGGGTGGCAACACTTTGTTTTTGTTGCACTCTATGCGCAGTCGAGGAGCTTATAGACGGCCGAGGCTGCTCCCGCTCAGCAACCTCGGCAGAGCGGCGAGGAAGGAACTTTTGGAAGGCCGCCGACTGTCTTTTTGCCTCCTGGAACCTCTCGACGACAGATGTAACAGAGTCGCTGAAGAGGCCCAGGGGAGACACAGGTGCATCTAGAAGCACAGACTTATCTCGCTCTTTTATGTCTGACAGATTGAGCCATAAATGTCTCTCCGGAGAGATAAGTCGGTAGCCTTCCTGAGCTCTTGGATCGCATCAAAAGTCGCCTCGCCACTCTCGTCTATCTCCCCCAGCAGGTCGGCTTGATATGCCTGGAGGATGGCCATAGTGTGGAGACATGCAGCCGCCTGACCTGCTGAGGCATAAGCCCTGCCCACCAGCGCTGATGTTGTACGCAGGGGTCTGGTGGGCAAAGTCGGGGATTTTAGGGACGATGCTGTCTCAGGCGAGAGATAGCTCGCGAGCGTCTCCTCGACCTGAGGCATCGCCCCATAACCGTGCTCTTTACCTCCTACTATATTACTATATAGAGTGGTTTGTGGATTGTAAACACGAAATTGTGCTGGCTTATGCCACGATCTCGACACCTCAGTGTGGAGATCGTGGAAAAACGGCAATCCCCGGGGCTGAGGCTGAGGCTGTGATCGGGCGGGGAGAAAGCGCTCATCCAGTTTACTTTTGGTTTGCGCTTCTGATCTTTCTTCTGGCCATTCTATTTTTAACTTTGCCACCGCCCGAGTCACAACATCTAAAAGCTCCTCATGAGCTGGAGATGAGGATGGCGGGTCCTCATCTCCAGCCCCGACGCTCTCTACATCCATCTCCTCGGAGCTGGATAAGAGAAGCGCCGGTGCAGGTGCCTCTACCCTGGGGGAAGAAACCGCAGCGCGTGCTTCCGCAGCCAGGGGAGAGACACTGGGTCTGGGGGGTGAAGGCTGAGATAGGGCAGGACCCGTCTCTAGCCCCTCCGCCAGATCCATCTGTGAACCCCAGGACTGAAGCCGCCGCTGTGCCTCGGCAGCAGCGGGACCCGAGCCCTGGGGAACACTCGCCGCGGCGTCCTCTTTTTTATCAAAGAACGCGCGGCGTGATCGGAGTACACGGAGCGTTAGCTTTTCACAATGTACACAGACAGCTCCCTCGAGAGCTGCCTGTGCATGCTCCACTCCCAAACAAGCAACGCACATCTCGTGTGTATCCCCGCCCGAGATGAAGCGAGGGCAGGGATGAACACACTTAACAAACTGTTGCTTGCTTGAACTCGCCATTTGTGTCTTAATATATATATATATATGTATGTATATATGTGCTTTGGTGAACTAAAATACTCTTGTCCTCGGACGAAGAGATATTTTGTTTGCTGTGTAAATATAAAGGGACAGACAACACCAAATAAGACACACGATAACACAGAGCGCTGCTGAAGACTTCAGAAGCTGGCGTTCTTTGTTCTCAAGGGTGCTTTATAGTTTCCTGGTCCGTGACGTCACCCGCTCTGAAGTCCCGTCACACTATTGGTTCGATTTCACGAGGGCTTCAAGACGTAACACGCAGAGGCGTTCCCAAAGCGCTTACGCAGCGTCAATGTTCCCATGAAAGGGAACTTCCTCACGAAAAAACCTTGAATACTCTCTGACACTTGACGGGTGCTCCATTAAATCTTCGTCCTCAGTTAGGAACCTGGGTGTGCTCTTTGATACCAATCTTTCATTTGAAAGTCATGTTTCTAGTATCTGTAAAACCGCCTTCTTCCATCTAAAAAATATATCTAAATTACGACATATGCTCTCAATGACAAATGCGGAACAGATGGTTCATGCATTCATGACCTCAAGACTAGATTACTGTAACGCTCTACTGGGTGGTTGTTCTGCTCGGCTTTTAAACAAACTACAGTTGGTCCAAAATGTGGCATCTAGAGTTCTTACTAGAACCAGAAAGTGTGACCATATTAGCCCAGTTCTGTCAACATTACATTGGCTCCCTATTAAACATCGTATAGATTTTAAAATCTTGCTACTTACTTATAAAGCTCTAAATGGTTTAGCTCCCCAGTATCTAAGCGAGCTCTTGGTGCATTATAGTCCTTCACGTCTATTGCGATCTCAGAATTCAGGCCAGTTGATAATACCCAGAATATCAAAATCAACTGAAGGCGGCAGATCCTTTTCCTATTTAGCACCTAAACTCTGGAACAATCTTCCTAGCATTGTTCGGGAAGCAGACACACTCTGTCAGTTTAAATCTAGACTAAAAACACATCTCTTTGCTCTTGCATACACATAACACATTATCAATACATTAACATTTTTCAAATCCGTTAAAGGATTGTTACGCTGCAATAATTAGGTCGGCCGGAACCGAGAACATTTACTATAACACTAGATATACCTGTACATCAGAATAAGAATGGCATCTACGCTAATATCAGTCTCTCTGCTTATCCTGAGGTTTGCCGGGTGCTGGATCCAGGCCGTATCAAGATCAGATGGAGAACCTGTGTCTGGACCTGACTACAATGTAGCCCAGGAGACAATGGGCCTACAGATCCAGTTCTGGCTGCATCTGTATTTCAGATTTTTAATCTCTGTATCCGCTTACATATATTTATATATAATCTATTTTTAATCTCTATAATAAAAATGTATAATTCAGATTTTGATCTCCATATCCATTTACATATATTATATATATCTTCCAAGGGTTTTTTTTCCCTCCTAGGATGCTGGGTTTTTCTCCTAGGGTTTTTTTTCCACCCCTGGGAGTCAGCGACATTGGCTTAATGTAGCACCATCTTGTATATGTTACATATTACCACGCTTGCTTGTATAGCTTATTTTTAACCACTTCTCTTTTTTCTGTGCTTCTAATATGTAAAGCTGCTTTGAAAAAATTACCAATTGTAAAAAGCGCTATATAAATAAATTTGACTTGACTTGACTTGACTATTTTTGCTACTAGACTTTATATAGGGCAGTGGGCCTATAGCAGACCTCCCTTCAGTGTGAGATCCCACCATGTTGGGCTCCTAGCAGCAAGCATATGCGCTTTCAGGTAGCTGGCTTAGCAAGCCTCCCTGTGTACAGCCCCCATTAAATGAGTTTCTGCCCCCATTAAATGGGTTTCCGCTCGTCGTGGCCTTAGCAGGCCCCCTGCAGGCGAGTACCCTCTGGGTATGTAATGCAATGTCTTGCTATCAGGTTGTTGACCTGGAGACGTGCCCCATCAGTGTAGTTGCTGCATTTAGCCGTGTAGAATGGGCTACCATGTAGCTGGCCCTAGCGGGCCGCCCTGGGGGCTTATCCCCAGCGATATGGGTTCTCTGGTAGATGGTAACTGGCAGCTATTTATGCTTTGGTCTGCTAGCAAGTTTTGCTATTAGGTGGATGTGGATTGTGTCAAAGCAGTTTTACAGTGATAAATGGTATATAATTTTGGCTGCACAGCAGCTCTTAAAGAAAATGTTGTCATTGTCCATCTTAAGTAAATTCAGTATTGATTCATTCAGTTGTAAGAATAGGTGTTAAAATGGAGAAAAAAAACTTGGGAGAAACCAAGTTTAACATTCAAGTTTAATACACTGTCCCCCTGAAAAGTGCTTTATTATGATTCAGGCAGCTATCATAAGTCCAATCGGGATCGCAACAGTCAAAGTATTTATTCCAGTTCCATCCAGTTGGGGATCGTATTCATCATGCCGGTATGGACAGTTTGTTGAGGCTGTCGTGTCGATGAGGCCTTCACAATGGATCATCTAGTTGACTCAATCTCTGCTGACACTTCAGGGCTGCGTTGTGGTCATGTCAAGGCGTAGGTCCTTGATCTCACCTGGATTCGGCCCTGATCCAGCTGACTATGGTAAACCTCAGGATAAACAGAGAGACTAATATTAGCATAGATACCATTCTTCTTCTGATGTAACGAGTACATCTGGTGTTATAGGAAGTGTTCCCGGTTCCGGCTGACCTAATTTATGCAGCCAAACAATCCTTTAATGGATTTGAAAACATAAATTGATAATGTGTTATGTGTATGCAGCGTGGGTATATCGTTCCCCTAGCATTTAGACGTAGCGCGAATTCCCTTTCGAAAGGGAACGTCTCAGTGTCTTGTTCCTTGTTCTTAGGGAACCATGGTTACATGCATAATCTGTGTTTCTTTGCCATGCCTTGGGGCCTGTTGACATGACATGTTATCTGGGAGCCCCTTTTATATTATCAGGCCTCCTCATTATGACGTCATGGGCTGTCGCCAGTCAATATGATATTGCAGAGATTGGATATATGTTTCAGACACCAGTTCAGGGGCCATATTCACAAAACATTTGATCTTACTACTAAGAGTTCTCCTAAATAGCAGTAAAAGTTCTTAGCTAAGAGTTTTCTCTTAAAACCTATTCACAAAGGTGCTGAGACCAACTTTTACCAAGGAATAGAGAGAAATCTTAAGTTAAGAGTAAGGGCCGGGTTTGACCTCGTTACTATGGATGATGTCAACACGCTCACTAACTATGTTCACAGTGGTTGGCTGATGGGGAGGAGTCTCTGTCAGTGATTTAATCATAGAAATATTGTAGAATGAGGTATCTGACACGAACGTGGCCTCTGTGGCTCTCTCCGTTCGCCACCAGAGGGCTCCCTCACCTGAGTACTAACTTTATCATGGACTACATTTCCCATAACCCCATACCTGGTCTGATTACACACACACCTGATCCCCATCACCCAGACTATTTAAGCTCACGCATACATTCACCCATTGTGAAGTCTTGTTTTGCACCGGCTGACAATACTGAGTGGTTTTCCCTGTTATCTGTATTCTTGTGTATGACCTTGGACTATTTATCATCGTCGTGTTTGTTTGCTGCCTCCCCTGTTGATTCCCTGCCTGTGATTTGGATTACTCTGCCTTGTCTGCTGCCTGCCCTGACCCTTTGCCTGTCCCCATTTACGATTAATCTCTGCCTTGGACATTGTAACTGCTGGTGTTTGACCCTTGCCTGTACGACTACAATTGTTTTAATAAAGCTGCACATGGATCCCATCGAGTCTGCCGCCTTGTTACAGTATCATGTTTTCATATTCAAATAAAGATTTTTTAATAAAAATGTTGGCATATTCAAATAAAGATTTTAAAATGTAGGCTAAGCTTAATTAAATAAATAAAGCCTAATTAAACTAGTATATGTTCAGCTAAGTGTCAGCCTCTTACATGTCTGCGTCTCGAGAGAATGCAGATTTCAAGCAACAAATTATGCAAAGTTTAGGAGGAGTATGTTCAAACGGTCTATCTAATCAGCTCGAGTGGAGGTATACTGTATATACACAGGCAAGAGCTGACTCACCTATAGTTACCTCTGCAGTTTTCTGCATCCCTCTACCACCCTGCTCCTCACACTTGGCTGATACGGCAATGGGGGAGAACTGGGCTAAATAAATTCCAATCTCGGAGCCCTCGATCCCCTTGGACAGCATGCCACATATACTTAATAATAGTTTTTTTTTACTCTATTCGATCATTTGTAAGAACTGCGACAGGTTATCAGACATTATTAATTTATTTATTAAAGATTTATTTTTGGTGTCTTATCTTTGATTCAAATCTATAAATCAAAATATGTATTGCATTTATAAAGAAAAGGTTCGTTACCCAAGGCTCTATCACCATTGCCTCAATGATGTTCAGTGTCATTGGGTGGATTGCTGAGGCGGATTGGCAGCAACATTAATTAGGATTCTTTGTGAGTTGGTCTTAGTGACTTAGGAGTCCTCTTGACTACTCCTAACGTTTCACAGATTTAGGAGCTATTTTTAACGCTAAAATGCTTTGTAAAAATACTCTTAGAGCAAAAATGTAGGAGTCCGAAAATCAGGACTGACACACCCATTATTATAAATCGGCAAGTTAGGACCTGCTTTTAGCCTTAAGATGTTTTGTGAATATGGCCCCTGATGCGGCGTCTTGTTCCCTGTTCTCAGGGATCCATGGTTACATGTGTAACCTGAGACGTATTGTTAAACAAAATTATTATTATTTTTCTTGCTACAGTGTTGCCACTAAAGATCCAATATGTCTTATGCAATTGGGCAAGAATATAATTTCTTCCACAATGTCCATACCTTTCATGAATGTGGTGAAGTAACAGATAGGATGTGTGAGATTTTTCGCCTTTGACAGTCGTCCTCCTACTTTCAGTAATCCATCTTTTATCACTGGGTCTAGTTTGTAGAGGGTACTCCTTTTTTTCACATTGTGTGGAGTCATTTTTAGCTTTTCAAATTCATTTGAGAAAGCTTGTCTTTGAGTATAGGATACAACTGCTTTCTCTGCTCTCCCAAGATCATTTATAGATAAGAATTGACCACTAAGTGTTGATCTGAGGATATGCAGCCTGGAAGCTAGTTTTTGCTAGCTAGAATGTGTGTTGACGTTAATGGAAAGTTCCTTCCTTTTAGCAGTGAGAGCTAACAGGTTGTCTCCAAGTTTTTGGTACCAAGCAACCACTTTAAGCAATCTGGTCCAATCTGAGAAGTAAGAAAGAAGTTTTTGGGTAGGACTCTGTTCGTTTTGAGTAACCACATTACACACAATGGTAAAACCTTTAACCCTCTGGAGTCTGAGGCTGATTTGGGGCCTGGAGAAGTTTTGACATGCCCTGACATTTGTGCTTTTTTCAGTTTTTCATAAACATATTAATGAAAAAAGTGTCATTACACTGTATTCAGCACAAACTAGGCTACAATAATATGTGAGAAACATGTATGTACATGTTTGTATTTTTGAATGAATAACGTTTGTGTAGACTGGGTAAACCCAGCCTGATCTGCTGGCGATTTGATTTCGCCCGGCAACTCAGTCTGGAAACCCGTACATTCATTTCTACTGCTTCTGTTACACTTTTGCGGGAACCAATCACGGAAAGGCTTATCCACCTTGCTCGCTATTGGCAGGTATAACACGATGACGATAGAGAAGCGACGGCAAGCACAACCATCAGTCCAATTCCTTTTAACCTTTCGACGATGCTGAATGACTTCTTTAGTTTAGCAAACAAATCGCTCGATGCCGTTGCTGCTTCTGCAAACCGCTGATTAATGCTACAAACTAAAGGTGCGTTCCATTCGACCGTAAGTGGACTGCGAAGTGGACTTCACAGGGTATATTGCCATCTTAAGTGAGATTCTATTCCGAAGGGAGTGAACATGTTCTAACACTTCTAACACACGTAGCGAACTTTCTATCAGCCTTCTCTTGCCATGTGCGATGCTCCTCCTCCTCTTCTTCCGTACGTAACTCACGTCATGATGTAACATTAAAGCTCAACAGTCATTGGCCAGTAACATAACACTTGCATTAAACAATTTCTGACTGGACATAAAAATACAGTTACATATTTTGAAATAAAAATTAAAAACAAAATACATGTTGACATGCAGATTTATTTCTCAACATGAATCATATTCAAATAGACATTTTAGGGGTCCCTACAGAAATAATGGCGTTATTACTAACGCCGTTACTTTTTTCAGTTACAACAGCGTTACCGTTACTGGCAAAAAAAATGCAGCATTACTATAATTGAGCTCACTGAAGCGGTTTTCATCCGAGTAAGCTCTCTCTCAGTCATAGGACCTGCAAAGTTTTTTTCTCTGGTGTTTGCTGCGGTTAGCCATACACAAATATAATTTTAAAGTGATAATAATAAACGATGCTCTGTGTGTGTGTGTGTGTGTGTGTGTGTGTGTGTGTGTGTGTGTGTGTGTGTGTGTGTGTGTCTGTGAGCATGCGAGCTAGGCCTATGTGAAATAAAATGTTCTAGTCGACTTGTAGTTATTAATTTAAGCCATTAGTTGACTAATCACATTTATATTAATTTAATTTTTTAAATACTGGAGCGAATAAACCATAATAATGAGCGTTTATGTAATATAGGCTATATAGAACTTAAGCGCACGCATAATGTTTGCCATAAAGAACCGGCAAAAGTAATAATTATGACTGTGACCAAAACAGCAAGGAGACATTTTAATTGTTTATTAATAAAGCAATGTTTTCTGAATCAATGTCGGCTGTGAAGATGAAGTTGACACTGCTGACTCTCATCATCTGCTCATTGTGGGTGCGCCTTGAGAGAGAATGCACATTTCTTTCGGTTTAGTCTACATAATCAGAGCCTATTTCTTTATATCGTTTTTAGATATTTCAAGCTTTCTATATATATTTCTCATGTCTGCGAGGCAAGCAGCTACGCTGAGTTTCGGTTCATTTAGCCTATAAGACGCGCTCCAGTTCACGCGCCAGTGATCGTGTCCGCGCCTGCCATGATGATATTGTCTGCTATATTTGCTTCTTATTTATTAAATCCAGGCAATTGGTTGATGAAACATTGATTAAAATTAAGATACATTTTTTACAAAACGAAATTCACTTTAAAGAAAGGCTTTCTACAAAACAGAACTTAAAGGGATAGTTCACCCAAAAATGAAAATTTGATGTTTATCTGCTTACCCCCAGTGCATCCAAGATGTAGGTGACATTTTTTCTTCAGTCGATCATTTCTTATCATTTTTTACCTCTAATACACCACTATGTCCAACTCCGTTCAGGACTCCTTTAGTGATGTCTGATCGCGCTCTGTCAACGGCAGGGATGTCTTGCGCATATACTTCAATCAAGCGGGAAGGAAGTCGACCGGAAGTTGAAGTCGGCCGCGTGCCGCCATCTTGTAGCAGAACTTCACTTGCGTTAGCATCTCATTGACTCCCATTCATTTTGGCGTCACTTTGACAGCGAATAACTTTACATCTGAGGCGTTTAAAGACTCCATTTGTCCATTATTTATTTCTAAACATACACGACAATGTATAAAGGGCTCAATTACCTTCTATGTTACATTATGGCCCCGTAGAAACAGTTTTTGTAAAAATAGGCTAACGATTGCGTCATAACCACTCGACTCTCTGTCGCACAGTAGAGAAATGATCGTACAGACAGGAGGAGAAGCTCGCAGGCAATCGGTGAGACGTCAAGAGAGAAGCCTACTGGTGTTAAATTATTTTGTATAGTATTTTAAAATGTATCAGAATACTTACTCCTGCTCACTCACGCCAAAGTACTCCCCGCTCAAGCTCGCCGTCTTCAATATTAACGATGGCAGTTTGCACGCACAGCTACTAGAAGATTTACATCTGACAGACAGGTTGCTGACGTCATCAAGCTTAGTTTGAGTCTGCAGGTCAGAAACGGAAGTGCTAAAAATTGCTAAAAATGGGCTTCACTTGTCTCAATTTAGTTCCAATGGGGTCGCTGTGTCCATTTCTTTTACTGTCTATGACTTCAATGAGTATCAGACATCACTGCCATTGACAGAGTGCGATCAGACATCACTAAAGGAGTCCTGAACGGAGTTGGACATAGAGGTAAAAAATGATATAAATACTTTTTGGTTTCTCTCACAAACCAATCGTTTCGTGTCTTAGGACATTAATGTGTCGTCACGAGCCGCAAGGTTTCATTTGGATTTGTCTAAGCAAGGTTTATTCACTCTTATAGATGAAGTTCCCATCAACCGCCATTATTTGAATGACAGAGGGCAGCGGTTGCAGTTAAAAATCATAATTTGTGATCGACTGAAGAAAAAATGTCACCTACATCTTGGATGCACTGGGGGTAAGCAGATAAACATCAAATTTTCATTTTTGGGTGAACTAATGAAGTGTTCAAAATCATGTCTGACCCACTCCATGTCTCCCGATATATTGCGCATCTTATGGCGCATCTTAAGGCCAATTCACACCGCCCCGACGACGGCCAACAAACTTGTCTGTTGGAGTTTGTTGGTTTGGTGTGATACCCCTGTTGGCGTTTGTTGGCCGTTGTTGGCGTTGGTCGGAGTTGGTTTTCACCCGACTGCACATGTTTAATCGGCGTTTGTCAGGTCGTGGAATGTCTGCGCGGTGTGAACAGTTTTCCAACAAACTGCAACAAACTCTGACGTAATCTGACCTGATCACGAACTGTTGCCATGACGATGAGGCAAGTCCCCTGCATAGACAGCTGTTTGATCGCGCCCGCGCCTCACGCACACTCAACAGAGTACTGGAAACGTGACATCGCAGCTTGTTCGTTATAAAAAATAAAGTAAAGTTAAAAATAAAAATAAACAAAATGTACAATAGTCCATAGTGCAATCCGTGCCATTCAGCAAGAGCAACTGCTCCACTTCACCGAAAGAGAGAGGTAACGACGTTATAACCACAATGAGAGCAACGCAGGTTTACCTTCAGTTTCGTTTTTAATAATTCGTTTTGGCTTGTTTAGCTACATGGTTTTATATGCTTATGGGTCTCGTTAATAAAAAAAAAAAGTTTAAAAACCGGTGTATACCAACCGCACCGCAATAGGTTACGATCAGGTTAGTTTTTCAGGTTAGTATTTTTGTTTTGCCTCAATACTTTAATACAATGAAAATATATATGATACTATATTATTAATGTAATAAACTTGCCTGACAATATTGTTAACATGGTTACACGTATGTATACAGTTGTGGAATTTTCCCAGTCAGACCTCACTCGTTTGTTGGTGTTTGTCGGGGCGGTGTGAACATGACAGTTTTTTCTCATAGAATTCTAAATCCAACGGCCAACTTGTTCGTCGGCATTTGTTGGTGTTTGTTGGCGTTTGTCAGTGCGGTGTGAATTGGCCTTGTCCGATCACTTACAAAAGTCATAGCACACCATTTCCGAATAATCCGCACGATTTGACACCTCATTCGAGGGTCTAGGACAAATAGCGCGCCGAAATTTGTGTGAAAGAAGACAAGCTGTTCACTTTTCATAATCAAGTAAATTAATTTAAAACATAACATAGGACTATTTAAACATAAATATTAAACTACATTTTCTTGGCTACCAACACGCATTAGAGTACAGAGAAATTTCATAAGCAAGAGCGGATCATGTCACGAGTCGGATCAAGAATAACTTATTCTTAGACTTAAATTTAATATTGGGGGCATTCAAGTTATTTGACTTTTTTTTTTTTTTTTTTTTAATTAACGCAATAGTTACTTTCCCTGGTAATTAGTTACTTTTAAAATGATGTAACTCAGTTACTAACTCCATTACTATTTGTGACAAGTAATTAGTAACTATAACTAATTACTTTTTTAAAGCAACGTGCTCAACATGCTCAGATTAGGCATTTGCACCCCCATAATTATTGCATACTTAATATTTTTTGTACCATTCTGTGCAAACTCAGAGACTTTTGTGTAAGAAACATCCCAGTATATCAGCAGGATCTGAAATATGGCACCAACAGCCATGCCACGGTTATTGTTTTGTTGATTCTGATAGTTGATGTGAACATCATTAACCAGAGCTCTTGAATTGTATCTGCATGTTGTTGATGTTTTGTTAATATTATGCTGCTACCATTTGATTGGCTAATTGGTAACTGCATGAATATACAGGTGGTCTTAATAAGGTGGACAGTGAGTGTATCCACATTTTTTTTTTAATGCTTTATTATTACAAATAATTATGCTGTTGTGTTTATTTGTATTTTAGATGAATGCAAGGATCTGTCTGGGGACATAATCTACCTGGCAACAAAATACATCCCCCAGAAAAGAGTGGGTCAAGCCTTGTTAAGCCCCGGGTATACTTCGGCCGTCTGCATTCGTGCACCGTCCGCATGACATAATTTTCGTCATGCGGAGGGCTCGCGGCCGGCCGCACACCCCGTCCGCGTGCAGCCCAAATTTTGAGACCGCATGGATGGTGCGCGTGTAACAGTGCAAGCGCAAGCAGGAAAGAAGAGTCCACTAGGTGGCAATACGCACAGTACAGAGCACAATGTGCAGTCGTCGAAGAAGAGTGTGTGAAGAACTTTTCAAAAATAAGACGAGTAAACTCAAAAGCATGCCTTCTCCATCGTTTTTCCATCTTCTGAACTATGCTGCACTGGTGGCTGCACTATTTTTCTTCTCCGATCCTGCCCAGCGAATATCCATGACACAATGTCTGATAATAGTATAGAAAAAATTGCACTGCGCATATGTCGAACTCGGTCATCTGCGCACATCCTTGGTTTATACTTTGAAAGATGTGCGGACGCGACTGCGTGTGACATGTCCGGGCGCGGAAAAAGGAGTATACCCGGGGTTTTAGGAGAGGGGAATGTCCATGCAGCTATGGCCAAAACCGAAGACTGCAGGTAATTTAATAACAATTTACTACTATACTTGACATTAAAGGGATATTTCACCAAAAAATGAAAATTCAGTCATTAATTACTCACCCTCATGACGTTCCAATCTCGTAAGAACTTTGTTCATCCTCAGAACACAAATTAACATATTTTTGATGAAATCTCTTATTCGACACAAAAAGTTTCGTAAAGATTTAAAGCTTCATGTAGCAGTGTTTTGAAATCATCACTAGATATTGTTGAATAAAGTCTTTTTTTTATCATTTTTGGTGCACAAAAAGTATTCTCGTCACTTCATAACAATAAGGTTGAACCACTGTAGTCACATGAACTAGATATGTCTTTAGTAGCTTTCTGGACACTGAATTATCTTGCTGTCAATGCAGGCCTCACTGATCCATCGGATTTTATCAAAAATATCTTAATTTGTGTTCCGAAGATGAACAAAGGTCTTACAGGTGTGGAACGACATGAGGGTGAGTAATGAATGACAGAATTTTCATTTTTTTGGGTTTAACTTAATGATTCAATGATCAGTTGAACTGGAAATAGCTTTTTGTATTTTATATTGCAGGAAGACCTTGAAAGGTGTAAAGGCTGCTCTAGAGAATAACTGGGAAACATTTGACCTGGCAATACATGGTCTTGGTCCTGCTGTTATAAAGGGCACTTTTTCATTAATTGATGCATGTTTTAAGGAAAAGATGAGAGCACTGAAAACAAAAGATTCCACACGAGTAAGGTTTTCCCCACTTTATTTTATTTACTTGCACATTGTTTCGAACACATTGTTTAAACTGTGAAATAACTAACTTGTGTGCTCTTTTAACTAACCTGTACACTTCATTATCCTCACAAAAATTTTCTGATTTGCTCCACTCATGGTGATCTGTAAGTATGGCTTGCAGTGTAACTGGTTTTCTCTCACTGGACCTAAAGCAGTGTGAATCATCAGATATGTTCTCAGATGATGTTGAGTACAGAATGTTGTGAAACAATATACATACACATACCTCTCCATGGCTATTCGCAATGCATGTCCAAAGTTTGGTCCCTTTACAACTTACAGTTTCTACACTCCCATCAAATTGATAGACGGTAAGGTTTTCATTGACCCTGATGTAGGATTCACTGTCAACAATTTTTTTGCTACTTCTGCTGTAAGATCTTGAATTATAAGTCCTTGTTTCTCTGCAATGTTCTGTGAAAAAATTAAGTGTTTGCACACACATCCACATTGAAATCTTTTGCAGTCGCATTTGTGCATGACCAAGTCCACACTGTGACAATAGGCGTTTCTCAATGTCAAGGATACTTCCTTGGCAGGACTGGTCCTTCCAAGTCACTTCCTTCAGAGTCTAGGAGAGGCTCCTCTTTAGCATTCAGAGAACACGTAAATGGAACAGACTAGCAAGTGCACGTCATTGCGTCATTACCCCCCGGTAAACAGCTGCTTGTTTTCTACACGGAGACGTATGAACGCCTCCGTTTGTTCCTTGGTCCCTGTTATAAAATACGAGAAAGCTATGAATAACGCTGTGAATGGTATAATGGTATAATATTAACGTTAAATTACTTTAGACAATTTAACTAGTTATTTATAAAGGATGCCGGTGATGGCAAACAAGCTTATAAATTGATAATTTATAATATCAATACGGTAGTAATTTGTACTGGCATTTAAACGTTAAACTTTATTTATCTGACATATTTACTAATGTTATAACAAATGTTTGGTAACGTAAATATACTTACATTTGAAAGCATATTGCCTGCTAACGTCCAACATTTTTTTAAAACATTTTTGAACAAAATCGCAAAGCTGCGTGCATAGGATTGTGGGTGATTTGAGAGCGCGAAGAGCGCGAAGGATACACATATGCATCCTTTCCTATGTATGGGATATTTTTCGAACAAAGGACTCAGTCCTTGTTTGAAATTCCGAGGATCCTCAACATTGGAACAGTCCTTTGACGGATGTCGATGACGTAGCATCCTCGAAATTCTGGCTTCCGAGGATCCTTCCTTGACATTGAGAAACGCCTACAGTGTACTTGTGTCGGGTGGAACAAAACACACTCCATTTTTTATCTCCACTTTTGCACCCAGGCCTTTTGCAATCATAGAATGGGCGGCATTACTGGTCTCTTCAGTGTTTGCTCCTTTGATTCGTCCAGTTTCTGTAAGGTCATCCAGGTAACTGAACAATGAAATAAAAGAACAAGTTAGGAAATAGTAAACTGTTGTAAAAATGAAATGACTGAAAAAAAGCAAATACCTTTAAACATTTGTATAGATTTTATAGGCTATAAAAAAAAGGAAAAAACTATACAATATGCAATATATATACACTATGCATATAGTACACAGCAAATAACAGCAATATGAATCTATTGAGTACTGCAGCTCTGAGAGCAGCATATAGTAAACTAAAATAGCACAGTAAAATGAATCTATTGAGTACTGCAGCCCTGAGAGCAGCATATAGTACACTTGTGAATCTCCACTGAATGTCCAATGTAGTGTGATTAGGCTATTGAATACAGATGGCCGAATGTGCGAATATAAAACCAACTTTACCCAAGTTCGAGAGGGGTATTTTAATGTAATTCCGGGTGTGTGTATGTGTGTTCGTTCAAGAGCAAGGAGTAGCGAAATTTACACAGCAACACAACTTGAGTACTTTCTCTGACAGCAGCCATAGAAATAACAGCGATACGAACCTATTGAGTACTGCAGCCCTAAGAGCAGCGACGCGCATAGTTTAACGTTACCAAAAATAACAGCACAACCACTTCTTACATGCAGCGGGAGATGTATAATGTCACGGAGATCTGAGCCAGTTCTGTCGTAGCATATTGGCTTCATAGATCATGCTTTTTTAATGCTTTTTTTTTTTTATTTATTTTTTTATTGATTGATTGATTGATTGATTGATTGAAAAAAATTTAAAACATAATACAAAAAAGTCCAAAAAAAGACTAGCTCATACACATTTCAAAATTGTTGAGGATAAAATACACAAAAAAGCCTTAGGCTTATTTTCATTGTGGTCCTCGATATCTTAAAAAAATGGACGAACAAATCATTTATGTTGTGCAACTTTCATCATGTTCAGAAACTCAATAAACACAAGTTCAAATTCAAACATCAATAATAAAACAACCATTTTCTTACTTCCTTTTTAAAAATACTCTCATCTTGTATCTCTTGGATACATCTGGGTAATTTATTCCAAGCAACAGAACTAGTAAACAGAAAAGAATTTTTTCCCATTTCACTTTTAAACCTGCAAGGATATATATCATGTTTACTCGCCCATGTAGAATGACAGTGAACCTCTCTTACAAATACATAATATTTTAAAAGTTACTTTGGAACCATTTTCTTTAATATCTTAAACACCATTACTAGTTTTTAAAAAATGACCCTTTTTTCTACTTTTAAAAAATGAATTTTCCTATAATGTTCCTCTAACAAATGCATCCGTGGTTGTACTTTCAATATAACCCTACACAGCTTATTTTGAGCAGTCTGCAATTTATTTTTTAATTTCTTTGAAATACTGCTATACCAAAAAATTGCAGCATAATCAAAGTGTGTCTGCACTAGTGCACAAGCCAACATTTTTAAAGTTTCCATATCTAAAAAACCTGCCTGTCTTGCTAAAAATTTTATTCGATTTGTTGTATTTTTTACTTCCTTCGATTAATAATCAACTAGGCAATAACACATTCCCCAATAAAAGCTGATTAATAAACAGCCCTTACCTGCAGAATGTCCGGGGTAGATGATGAAACCAGCTGATCAGTAATGCCTAAGGAAGGTCCAGCCACACTCAGTTGGAATTCGAAGTTGGAGCTTTATATAAAGGAATTAATATATATTTGTATATATATACAATATATATTTTTATTCAGGTTTCAGTTAATAGGTTTATATAAAAATAATTCACTCCGAGACTTGTTTAAAAGAGTTTACAAATGACCAATTATACTGGTCTCTTTTAATGACAAAGTTCAGAATAAAAGATCTTCATAAAAAACAGAGGAGTGGAGTCTTCACCAATCGGCAAACTTCTGATACAGGTTTCACACTTTATAATCATCAGAAAGAGGAGGACCTTAATCGTCTCCTTATTTGGTAAGAGAAAAGAAAACATACATTGTAAAAAGAGAAAACAAAAACTAGGCTATAGTATAAGTACACACCTACGCCCCACAGTTTCCTGTTAACCTTCAAAATCCTATACTAAGCATAAGTGAGAAGGTATAGATAACACCTTTCTTATGCATTCAACCGTTGGCGGTTTTCACACCTTCTCAATCTTCAAAGCATGGAATACATATTGGCTGCAACAGGTGCAACGCATTGCATAGCAAAAGCGAGTAACCTTAATTCTACTAAACTAATAACCTTTTTCAACATAAGCATGGCCCCAATTTCCAAAACCACAACAGGAAAACATTTGTTCATTCAGTTAGACACAGGAGAATTTGCAGGCGCCTTGCTCGTCAAAGTCCTCCTGTGATGCAAGTTAGATCAGCATGAAAGTTATTCAAAGCAAAAGATTTTTTAATCAATGAAATCAATTTAACATTAATTCTCTGTTGTTGTCTAAGCAACTTAATTATTTCCTTGGCCGTAGGGCTGATACAATGTTGTCCAAGGGTAGCAGCTCTTCGCTTTCTCCATCTTGCGGCAGAGCTTGATTTGTTGTCGTTGGATTCCTTGTTGAACCAAAGCATTCATATAAATTCTAAGTTCAGTTGGTCTGCATAAAGGTCTGTCAGCAGAACACACTTTACTCAGATTTGGGCGAATGCAAAACACCCTCTCTTGTTCTGCGAACAGACCTAGTAAAAGATACATCAATAGGTATTCTATCTACACAACAGTCTATAGTGATTATACCTCTTCTATCACTCCTATTTTTCCATTCAATAAAAACATCAAAAACATCACAACGTTTCCTCATCAAAGTGACTTCATTATAATTTCTCATTGCCCAATAGTCTGGATCTTTATTTCTAGCAATATCATGATAAAGACAAATATCATCGTCATCTTTCCTCAAACAGTTGTCCAGGATTCCAAGCGAGAACCAGACCCGTTCGATGGTCCCCGGAGAGGTGGCTGCCACTGTTAGGAACTTTCCTAGGGTCATTCCAGACAACTGGAGGTTCCGCTGGATCACTACTGAAGCCACCTGTATGACAAAGACAAAGAGCAGATAATAGCGAGACCGAATAGTCCAGTCGGTTCGACTACTTTTGTCTCAACCAATTCATTGCCATTCCAGACATTATAAATTTTTTCTATCATGAGCTCAATCACTTGTAGGACACAGCGAATCCTTTTGCTACCATGATGCTGTCTAACATCGGTTCGTCCTACCATGCATAATTTTATAAACCATGGAATAAATATATATACCCCATTTCTTTCTTCTAATTTTCTTTCAGTAAACCCGGAGGTTCTTAATTCCTCTAGGGGATCTAGGTCATGTTTACAACTCATTAACAATGCATAATTCCATAGACTTGTATCTTGATTAAACAAATTTTTGATTGTAATTTGCTGATTATTCATACAGTCTTTGCACCTTCTTTGTCCATCAACTAATTCAAAATACACCTTTTTCACAGATCCCCCCACACCCAAAACACAGGTATTTAGATTTGTATTTTTTGTGAGTATATTTATCAATCCCTAACACCTTATCAGTTTCATTAATACTGTCTTCACTCCCACAATTTCTCTCCGTAGTACAAGATTCGTAATTGTGGTCAGTTTCCATTTTGGCAATCTTGGTTAGCAGCATCTGAAATATATTGATATTGGATCAGAAGTCACTATGACTAGATCGCTCCAACACTCTCTGCAACACTTTTATTGTTTTCTTCACTTTATCCCATCTGCTCATTAAGATTATTATTCCCATTAACATTATGTTTTCATGATCTAATATCATTCCAATAGAAAAAAAACGCTCAAGCTTAATCCCCCAATTATCAACCATAAGATAGCATCTCTGCCATGTTTGTACAATAGTAAGCACAGTAGATACATCGTATTAATGAATATTATTGTCATTTCACACCACATCATCAATTCTTGTTTCTTAATTATGGTTAATACTATATCAGTACCAAATTTAAATACACTTGTAATAAACAGTGCTATAATTCCTCTGATTTTTAATATCTTAGACCAACCCTCAAAACAAATCATTAAATCACAAACAAAAATTATTTTACTTACCGTTAGTATAATTCTACCAAATTGTAGTACGCCTACTGCACTGTGCCACTAGAGATTTATATTACATCTGTAAGAACTGTGGACGAACCAGACAAATGAATCATTTAGATGATTCTTTCAAAACATAATTCTAATTCAGAATTGAGGTTCTGGCTCCGGTCCGTCTGCAGATAAAGCCAGGCTGATTACTTTTACGACACATGCTTGCTGATAGCAGAAGCGACATACCAAAGGGTCACCCAAGAAGACAGAGAGACAATCCAGACCCTTTTGTTTCCTTACTTCACAGGAGAGCCAAAGAGACTGTTGAACAAATAAATCTGCTTCAAAATTGTTCCAACAATTTTAACGGACTTATCAAACATCTTTTAACTACATACATTTTGCATTATGTGTCCACAAGTACTACCTGTAAACAGTTAGGCTTTAGAAACACTCACAATTCATGTAAATGTGTTAACTCTTGACTGAATGACTGAAAGTATGCCTTATTTGGACTTAATTTGATTCTTTCCCCCTTTCCTATATCCTGACTTGAATGAAATCTGTTTAAAATGTATTGTATCCCATTTAACAGCAATTATGTTAAAATGGCAATCTGTTAAAGCAGAGACAGACCGGGATGTGACACTTATGTTTTATTGGGGGCAGAGGAAGGCCCTCTTGAAACAGGACAATGTCTGATTGGCCAAGACTCCTCAGAGGTGTGACAAACAACTAAGTTTAAATGATCATATTGCAAGATAGTGAATGGAGAGAAGTTGGTTAGTAAACGAACTGGAGTTGGTTAGTTCTGGTAAGAGAAACCATGACCAGAGTACCAAGAACAATGGAGTAACAAGAAGAACAGACCAGCCGCTCATTCAAGCCATCCAACCTTCACTCACTTTTCTTTTCTTTACTTAATTTTCCTTTACCGCTGAAAGTCTCGTGTCCTACGTTTCGCCGCAAAGTTCAACCAACGACTTTTGCCGCTTCAACTCCAGCGACAAAGAGACTTCCTTCATTGTTCCACACGGACCTGATCTGGACCAATCATCGACTTGGGAAACCCCTCTCTGCACGACGAGGGAAATTCACCTTTAAGTCAACGCAAGCAAGTACCTCCAGACCAAAACTGAACTGGTGCATAAATGGTTCGTTCTGGTCCTTGAAATGCATTGATAGGAATTTGGTTAATCAGATCACTCTCTCTCTCTCTCTCTCTCTCTCTCTCTCTCTCTCTCTCTTTCAAAACTCTTTCTCTCTCATTTCCTTCTTACTGCAACGCGTATGAATGTGTGTGTGTGTGTGTGTGTGTGTGTGCGTGCCTTTGTGTTAGATTAGTTTGTGTTAGAATAAATAAAATCTCTTGTAGATTTTAAAAGGAAAGTGTCTTGTATTATGTGCTTTATGATTTAATGTCTTAAACTGTGATCAAGTTACCGTGCTCTAATCAGTGTTTTCACGATTGTTGGATATTTATATCCGTTACAAGAGCTTATTACGGCTCGAGCAAATGAACGCTGGACGAATCAGTTGCTCGGTCGTAATCTAAACAACTCTTTATAATTCCCTATAAATATTTCATTTGAGCTAATTTTACTTCCTAGGGTGTTTTCCCTACACATCCATTAAGAAGCATCCAGATAAAATAGATTAAAGAAATACTGACCTGAGGGAAACTACCAGATGTTCCTGGAACATTCTGGAGATCGTCCGCAGTCACATTACTTGAGTGAAAATTCCTGTTGGATGCCATTCTAACTTTTTGTCAATTTGGATCTCTGTTGGTCTTTGATCAGGAACAATTAAAAGTCAGATCTGGCTGAGACGCAAAAAGTTTCTCAATTTAGAAGCCCCCCGAGATGTTCTCCTAAGAGTAAAAGTCGGTTTGTGGGTGACAAAAATTTAGGCAGTTAACATATATCTTTCCTGTTAATCCTCCCATTCTCTTTCAACTTATAGATGAGGTGGAGCTTTTTACAACAGAGGCACTTTAGACATACTTCCTTTTCTTACAATTCGTCTCTGCCCACGACTTTGGAAATCTAACAGTTTCTCGAGGACCTCAAGCTCATTGGTTGGTTTGCTTGACTTTGAGCACCACCTGTGACCTAGAGAATTGCACACACACCTCACCACAATGAAAAGGAGTGCAGTTCCTGTCACTGTTAGGTCTCCGTAGAGAGCATACCAGCCTATGTTCACAAAGAAGTCTATCACTCCACTAAAGACACCATTCGTAACAAAGTCCACTACCGTGGTCGCAGCTTTCTTTATCCCGTTAATTCCTTCTCTGAGGAAATCCCAGGTTCCTGGAACCAGCGCGGGCCACCAATATAAATTCCTGATATTTCCCGACTTCTGTTACACGTAATATTTTTCATCCAACCTAGACCTAAATAATAATTTTGGTCTTTGGCCTCGCACCACTTTCTTTTCCAATGTTTTCTCTTGATCAAGTCACTCAGATCATCTATGGCAAGTGCATCTAGATTAGATAACACTGTTTTATGTTTTCCATAAGTAAGATGTTGGTGAAAAATGTAATATGTCAATATCTGCTTCAAGCTATGCAAAACACCTCTCTGAGCTTAACAGACACAGTGTCTGTTGAAACCCAGGGGGTAACGATGGGACATCCAAACTGAGAGCTTTCCCGAACCAAGGGTAAATAATTTAAATCTAAGACAGAAGGGGGGCCATTGTGTTTCTTGCTTTGTAATTTAAAATAGTTCTAAGACAGAAGGGGAGCCATTTGTGTGTGTGTGTGTGTGTGTGTGTGTGTGTGTGTGTGTGTGTGTGTGTGTGTGTGTGTGTGTGTGTGTGTTTGTTACCTTCATCCTGTATGGAAAAGTACTTAGGAGAGTTGCTCAGACATTTGGGGTATAAATGTTTGTGGGTTCTTTTGTGTCCTTAGTTCACACTCGGGGCAGACATTGTATGGTTGTGTCGACTGTGGACTCTTTCTTGCAAGAAATAAAATCTTTATAAAGTGAATTCTCCTAAGGTTTTGTCTCTTACTAGTGATGTCAGCTAATTAATTTTTGCCGCAACAATTTTGGTGTCAGAAGTGGGATTCCTTGGACGGACCTTCTGAACCTGGGCAGCACCGGTGACCTGCAATCCTGACCCAAGTCAGCCCTAACCCCGTTTAGATTCAGGGACGAGGGGCCGGTGCTGTGTATGTCCGGGAGTACGACCACTGGAATCAAGAGAAAAGAACCCGAGAGACGGCAACGGGAGCTGCTGGTAAGAGACAAACTTGGAAAATTCAGGGGGAGATTTTTTTTTTTAAATAGAATTTGGTTAAATTGAAAATTGAATTGATGCAGCGTGAACTGATGTTTTTTATGAAAAAAAAAAAAAAAAAAAAACTGAAATCACGTGGGCGAATAAGAGGGACTGAGTTGTGTGCGGTCCGGGGACTAGAGGGACTGAGTTGTGTGCGGTCCCAAATAGGGCGCTATTGAGAGCGTCCGCCCGGCTGATCTTGGGTGAAGAGATCAGATCTGTACGGAGACGTCCAACAGATTAATAGCGCGCGTGCGAAAAGCCACAGAATCAGACTGCCAATATGGGGAAATCCCAAAGCAAGCTAGCTGAATATGAGACACCGGTATTTTGTCAAATGAGAAAATTATATGGCCAAAGATGCATGCAAGATATAGAAAAGTTGATCAAATATCATGATTTCCCAAAAGAAGGAACACTTAGTAGTACAAGGTTGAAAACGGTAAAATTGTCGATCGAAGAAGGGAGTGACATAACAAAGGGTTGTGCTAAAAAACATGTATGTGGGAAATGTGAGAAAACAATTAATTGCTGGGTGGAAGAGGCAGATAATAGGGAAAGAAGAATGTTGAAAAAAGAAAAGAAAAATGAAGAGAAGGCGACTACGCCTCCACAGAATGAGATTACTATTACTAACACATCTTATGCTTGTGCTTTTCCACATGAAACACCGCCGAGCTACACAATTTATCCCAATGCGGAGCTCCAAGGCCTGAAAGTGGACCCCGACCTTGACTGCTCTCCGTTTCCACCGAACCAACCAATTCTACCAGCCAAATCAACTCCAGCTCCCCAGGAGAGAGACGGGGGAGCACGCGCCGCTGAGATGAGAGAAGAGAGAGCACGCACAGCTGAACGGTCAACAGAAGGAGGAGCATGCGCAGCCGAGCCAACAGCAGAGGGCGCGCATGCAGCTGAAAGCTTCCGGGGCAAAGAAACACTGCCGTCAGGAAGGAGAAAGAGACTAGTGACCTGGAAGATAAAGCAAAAAAAGAAAGGTGCGCAATCATATGTTTTACGTTCCAACACACATGCACGAGCCAGAATGCTGGAGTCAGACGGGGACTTCGATCTGAATCCTGATACCCTCACAGAGAGCGACGAGGAAGAGGAAGAGGAAGATTTTGAGATCCAGAGTCCGAAGAAAACAAAGAACTGGGACAGAACTGCGAAGGAAGAGCGGGTGAGCATCACAGCACACATGGTGGAAGTTATGGGAACAAATTCAATAGAATTAGTATACCGCCCTTGGAATTTAACCGACATGAAAGAGGCGATGGCCCACCTGCCGAATCCCGACGACGCAGGGGACCGTTTCGCCACTGAACTGATGACATTCTGCCAAGAGTTCAGCCCGACGCTAAATGAACTGAAAAGAATCATGATGGCAAAGCTGGGAGGAATGAACTGGCACAAGATCAGCGCAGAATTACCAGCAGCAGATCACAGACGAAGTCACGTTAACTGGCATCATGCTTCAAACGACGAATATCGAGCAGCTGTGACGGGACTGACTGAGACTGTGAGGAGAGCATTTCCAGTGCGCATTGACATGTCCAGAGTGAGCCACTGCCGTCAAGAACCAGGTGAGAGCGTTCAAGTTTATTATGAGCGACTCTACAGTGTGTTTTGCAAACACAGCGGGTTAAAGCAACCAGCAGATCGTGGCAACAGACCAACCACGTGGGAAAGTTATTTGGCTAATAGTCTTTTGAATGGACTGAGACCTGAGATTTCCCAAGCCGTGAAACAGAGCTATATTGAATGGACTGAAGGACGAGTAAGCACCATCATGAAACATGCCTTGCACGCGGAAGATGAGCTGAGGGCAAAGAAGGAAAGAGAATGAGAGGAAAAAAAAAAAAAAAAGGGTTCATGTCTTCTGTTCTTTTGCAGCTACATGGAGACAGAGTGCGACCAGTGGGTTATTTCTCTGGCAAATTAGATCCAGTAGCAGCAGGCCTGCCGCACTGTCTGAGGGTCGTGGCAGCTGCTGAACAGGCTGTTATGGCCTCTAGAGAATTTGTGGGGTATTCTGACATGACATTAATGGTTCCGCATGTCGTTTCCATGATTTTGCAGAAACAGAAGACATCACATTTGTCAACAGCACGATGGCTGAGGTATCAAACAATTTTGCTGGATATGCCAAACATCACGGTCAAGCGTTGAAGAGTGCTGAATCCTGCCACTCTCTTTCTAAAAGAGGAGATTCTTTTTTGCTTTTTGACTGCACTCAAACAGATATGTACCCCGCGCCCTGACATTTCGTACACACTGCTCGAAAACAGTGAGCATATCCTGTTTGTGGATGGCTCTGCGTTCAGAGATCCACAGACAGGCCTGAACAAAGTTGGTTACGAGGTGACCAATGAATTCGAAACATTGACATCTGGCACATTGCCATCAAATTTTTTAGCTCAAGCGGCGGATCTGGTATCCCTGGCAGAAGCATGCTAGCTTATGGAGGGTAAAAGTGTAACGATTTGCACAGATTCACGATACGCGTTCGGGGTTGAGAATGATTTTGGGGCTTTATGGAAACATATAAACATTTTTTTTTTAAATCTGATGGCCGGCCAATTCTAAATGCTTCTCGTGTCTACTCTTCTAGACACAATTCTCTTGCCAAAACAACTTGCTATCTGTAAATGCGCAGCGCATACTAAAAACAAAGATTTCATTTCAACAGGAAACACAAGAGCAGATATGGCTGCGAAGGCCGCGGCAGCACAGCAGTCAAAGGAACCAGAATGTATTTTATTATCTGAAACTAACACAAATGCTTTGACTTCCTTACAGAGTATGCAGGCGTTTGCTACAGTAGCGGAGAAGAACCTGTGGAGACGTTGTGGCTGCAAACTTGAGAATGATGTGTGGATGAGCGTGGATGGCAAGCCTTGTTTACCCCAACATTTTTTTTTTTTCTCTCATTATGCTAAATGCCTCCATGGGCGAGACCATGGAGGCAAAGGGGCTATGGTAGGGCAGATATAAGACATGTGGTTCACAAAGGGTTTTATTGTGTTAATGTACATGAGAATGAGAAAAAGAACCAGAGTAAATCTAAGCCCATTTGAAATAGTTTTTGGACGACCGCCCTTCATGGGAATGGAAGGGGGTAAACAACAGTTGCCATCCACAGATTTGTGTGAGCACAATATGTTGAATTACCGCAAAGAAAAGTCTTCTCTGTTGTCTAATGTCTGTGTGTAGGTGAAAGATGCTCAGGGGAAACCGGCTGAGACCCCCTTGCACAACATCAAGCCGGGAGATTACATGGTGATAAGGGACCAGAGCTGGAAGGCGAAAAAGTGGCTTGGGCCTTTTTGTCGTGCTTCTGACGACACACCGCCGTCAAGGTAGCTGAGAGAGCGCCGTGGGTGCATGCGAGCCATTGCAGAAAGGTCCCACCAGTGATTGGGGAGGAGGAGCCGAGAGGAGAGGAGCAGGAGGCACACATCTGTGCAGGCAGAGATCAAATATAGACATCGTTTTCCACTATCATCTCAGTAGCAGAGACACTGGAACAACGCGGTGCTGAGCCAACCAGTTTTCAAAGCTACGCACAGTGGCGGTTCTACATTGAAATACACCCTGGGCGAGACCCCTTTCGAGCAACAAAAAATATTAAGAATATTATACAAATAAAATATGTATTATAACATTATGAATGAAATGTGCATTATTTGGAAGAAAGTCGAGGTGTGTGACTGACTTTAGCCTATTATTAATTATATTACTGGGCTGCGTTCCAGTTCGGTTTTAGACACGCTCTCGCGAACTGCCCTACACACTTCCCCTCGGGGGAATCCCTGCCGCCATTTTGAAGTGCGTTCCACTTCGTGACCGAGGGAGCGAGTCTACTTCATATGTACACTTCAGGCAGCTCCATAACCCACAATGCAACACGATTGTGACGTCACCGCATATCGCGTTTATTTTACCCCACCACAAACAACTCTATGATATATTAATTATTTTTTAAACATTTAAAACACACATATATACATATAGAATGCTGTATTAAACAATTTTGTAAGGGGAAAAAATAAATAATAAACAGCTCCATTGCGGATTAACTGTTTATGACGATTACAATGAGTGGATGAACGAATTTGATGAGATGTTTAGCGAGGAGATACCTAAAACAAATTAGGGGATTTTTATTTATTTGTTTTTATTATTTTTATTTTATTTAATCTGGGTAACATTTGAAGGAAACCCAGATATCTAAATGTTTCTTTATTTACAAATTTAAGAGTGATCAGATATACAAAAAAAAAAAAAAAAATCAGAGATGAAGAGTGTTAGTGTGACGAGTAACTTAAATTTGCTTGTTTTATTATTATTGTTTATTATTTTTATTTTATTGTTACTTTTTATTATTGTTATATTCATACCTACACATTTTAAATTTTTCTTGTGAGTTATCAAAGAATGATAAAAGGGGGAATTGTTGGGGAAAAATTTAATATGTCAATATCTGCTTCAAGCTATGCAAAACACCTCTCTGAGCTTAACAGACACAGTGTCTGTTGAAACCCAGGGGGTAACGATGGGACATCCAAACTGAGAGCTTTCCCGAACCAAGGGTGTCGGATAATTTAAATCTAAGACAGAAGGGGGACCATTGTGTTTCTTGCTTTGTAATTTAAAATAGTTCTAAGACAGAAGGGGAGCCATTTGTGTGTGTGTGTGTGTGTGTGTGTGTGTGTGTGTGTGTGTGTGTGTGTGTGTGTGTGTGTGTGTGTGTGTGTGTGTGTGTGTGTGTGTGTGTGTGTGTGTGTGTGTGTTACCTTCATCCTGTATGGAAAAGTACTGAGGAGAGTTTCTCAGACATTTGGGGTATAAATGTTTGTGGGTTCTTTTGTGTTCACACTCGGGGCAGACATTGTATGGTTGTGTCGACTGTGGACTCTTTCTTGCAAGAAATAAAATCTTTATAAAGTGAATTCTCCTAAGGTTTGTCTCTTACTAGTGATGTCAGCTAATTAATTTTTGCCGCAACAAAGATTATATCTAATTAGGCTATTTTCGCTAGCCTGACGTGGTCATACTCAATTCTAGTTCGAATTTGAGTCTGATACTGCTCCATTGGGCTTTGATTATGGGGCGTATTTAAATTGATCCAGGAAAAATCTCAATTCGATAGACCTACAACCAATCAGAGCTACAGAGTAAGTGATGTATGTTGAGCGACGCATAGTTGTCAACAGAACTCAACTGCACACATGCTGCACACACATTTTGTAAAAAGAATAAGTATACACGGAGTACTTGCCAATTAATGCGCTGTCGATATCTTCTATAACGGATGCGATGGCGGAATCTACACATCTCAGTTCTTCAACAACAGCCATCATTGTTGTAAACTAATTCAACCCAAGCGCTCTTTGATGACATGGCTGATTACGTTTCTGGTGATAATCTGTCAATCATCGCCCTGACAAATGTGATTGGTCCGAACAGTTTCTGTTCGGGCATAATTACTCCTCTACGGATCGAGTCCAGACCGAACTCCCCGACCTCAAAATGTTGTGGGCGGGGCTAAGTTTGGCTGGCATCCAGACTATATTTTAGCTAATTCGGGCCGGTGCATGAAAAATTTCCCAATCCTTATGTCTAACATGTCTAACACAACTCCTTCAGCACCGTATGTCATCTCGATCCTATTGGTGACTTTATTCTGACTAAAAGTCCATGGTAACGGTAAAGTCCAAAAACATAGTACTGCCAACATTTGATTTACAGTTATAGCATCCTGTCCCTCCGCGCAGCTCTTTATAAGTTCACCACACTCTTTTCCAGACAGGCCGTAAATGGCTTCATTATGATAAATCAGGCTCAATTTATAAACTCCATGTTTATCTTTCATATTTTTCTGGCCTACCCTTTGTAAATATAATCTCCTTTTTATACTAATTGTTTCATTTGACTGTTTACCAGTTTCGGGAAAAATGGTCATTACAGTCCATCTTAGTTTCATTTTTATCACAAAGGCTAGCATAAGAAAAGTCATTATAGTCGTTTTTAACATACTGGTACTTCTGTCCCTGTTTCTTTTTCCCGATCGCTTCCCTAACGCATTTGTCCATCTCTTTTGTTCTATCTTCGTAGTATTTAATAATTTCATGTTCGGTTTTTAATGTCTTATTAATTTCCATCTTAACTGAATAGACATCGACTGGCCTTACCCTGTCATCTATTTCCCAGGTCTCCTTCTCTTTATTATATTTAGCTCGGGGTAAATTCATAACCAGGGCAAGGTGTCGTTTAGCACCGAACCTATTGAGGTAGCATAGTTTTTTTCTTTCTCGATATATTCTCGTCTCCCATAACTTATATCGTTAACGGTGGTCAGTAAGACAAATTCACCCTCGGGATTTAAGATCTTACTGGCTTTGATCCAATCATTTACATTTTTACTTAAATCATCTTCCCGTCGTCTTATATTCATTAACCGATTCCTTTTAGTTCTCCCGACCGGCTCTTTACAACTACATTGGTTTATGTTCCACGGGTCAAAATCATTCCATAGTCTAAATATCCAGCAACAAATATTTAATTCCTCATCACTGCTAATTCTAGTAGTAGATCCGGTAAAATAGTTGACAGTTTCATTTCCTTCTAACTGTTCAATAAAACTATTTGTTTCAAATATATTATATATATAATATATATAATTTCTTCATCATACCAGTGTTTTATCTTCACTGTACTTTTAATTTTTGTTTTAGGCAGCTTAACCATATAATACAGTTTACTGTCGTTCTCGGTTCTGTTATTATCTAACCACCTCCAAAAACCTATAGTTTTATTTTCAATCTTGGTTTTTATCTTTTTCACTAGTCATATGTACGGTTAAATCATATCCAGATACTTTTGTCCATTCAAATTTGTACTTGGGCTATTATTATCCATCCTGTAATTGATTCTAGTTCTATTAAATGGCTTAATCGTAATAATCCTACGAAAAATAATCCAATTAGTGAAGTTCCTAAACGTAATTTAGGGAGGAGCGAGCCCATCTAATCTTCCAATCAACAGCCAGAGTATATAAGCAGCTGCTTACCTCTCTTCAGTCTCAGCTGTTTCAGCATCCGGTAGTGCCGTACTGAACAATGTCCAACACCACGGAAATTCCACCATCCCCCTTCAGACGACGAACTTTCCCCGAGACACCAACAGTCACATCTCGCGTAAGATCGGATCTCACAGATCCAAACACGGATGCTCTTTCTGAGTGCTCATACAGACCACGCTGCGGATAGCCACTCTCTCCTCCACGCTCAGGATCGCCCGTTTAACTGCGCCTCATCTGTCTTCTTCACAGACTTCATCTCTTCATTCTACCGCCGCTAATACACTGATTCTACCCATTTCAAATGGTCCGCCAACAGCCTACGTCAAGTCCTCTCCAGCTCTGGAATTAATTTCTCCCGCAGATCATCAAAAGCTAAACTCTACGATCTTCTTTAGTTCTAACAACAGTTCCAGCATGCCAACAAACACTTCAGCATCATAAAAGCAAGACTCAGAAGTTTCTCTTCTGACCTGATGTCCTGAACATAAACATTTACAGCACGCTAATCCACAGTCCGTTGCCGCCGCACGCACTTCCTCGTCCGCCGTTTTTCCGCCCGATCAACAACAGCTGCCGCAAAAACAGTCCCGCTTTTCCAGCTCTTCCCATATGCAGCTCCACTCCTCAGGCAAGAACTATCCAAACTTACTCCTGTCTCCCGCACTTTACTTCCTTCTATGGATTATGAAATGAAGCCTCTTGAATCTTGAAGCTTTAAAAAATTAATACATTTACAGCAGCCATAAACCAGCCAGTGCAGCCAAAGAATATAGATGTACAGCTCAGTCATTCCATTAAGCAAATTAAAGCCTGGCAATGTTAAACGTGTAGATTTCTGATAATATATTTTCCATACTAATGTGTTGCAATAAACTTAAATATAACAATAAAAATACTAACAGAGTTTGATGCAAGTAAATCATGCTCTAATTATGATAGGGTTTTATACTGTCTTTATGGCAGAATGTACGATCATGTAATGTACTGTAATGTAATATATATATATATATATATTAGTAAATGGACTTTAAATTCCGTAAACCTGTAGAGTAGTGGTCTGGGTTCAACATTCTGAAACGCACGGCATTCATGTGACTGGAAAGATAGTTGAGACGTCTTTCATTTATCACCACTCCTCTGAAAACATATGCATTCATTATAATTGAGCTGTGTATTCGATATGAGATTTGAAGCTTCAGTTTCATATGTAACATCACTAATTACTTCTGCTTTTTCAGTTCTTTTTCAATCTTCATCATGATAAACCCATGCGCCAGGATGCCCTCGCAGATGGTTACTTCTTGCTCACCCAGGAAGCGGATCCTAGCGTGAGGCTGCCTCCGCTAGTCATCCCTCACCCTCTATCCGTTTACAACTTACCTCATTCCTCCCCTCCCTTCTGTTCCCCAATTTCTTCTAACATTCTTCTTGGCACAGATCCTAGCATGAGGTTGTCTCCGCAAATGATCTCAACACTCTTTTTGCCCACCAACCCCTTTCTCTCACTTCAGCCATCTTGGACACTAGTCAGTAATGGAGCCCTCCTCCCAGCATCCATCTTTTTCCAACACCAAACAGTTCTTCAGGTCTGAGCCGATTGCCAGCCCATTCTCTCGCAACAGCAGTCCCTCTTCCAGCTCCTCCCAACGCAGTTAACATGGAACAACCAACATTCTCAACCCATAACTGTTCCCTAATTCCATCAGGTGCAGACATTTGATCTTCTTCCTTTGGAGCAGTCATTTTTATATCTACCTCAAGCTTTGCAGCTAAGTGAGCAGCCTCTCTCTTCTTCAATCATTATTTCCCAGTTAGTTAGTGAAATGGACACCATCCAGACAATTTCCAACCAGTTCTTTTTTCAGGCCTGACAGAACATTTCAGCCGCAGTCTGGAAAGTATACCTGACTCCAGCTTGATCTGCAATAACTTATAATCTGCAACAGCTGGACCTGATATAGTGGAAGGCCTCATCAAAAAGAACTAGATTCCAGATTCATGATCGGCCCATTTTGATTCTCCACCTTATTCCGCATAAGCCCAATTGGAGTAACCAAATTAGATGAATTCTCCACCACCACAACATAGACCAAGCAATCATTCTCATAAACCTGTATCCCATAGTAGTAACAGCCAATCTATGGGGTTCCGAAATGTTAATTGCCCCTTAGAATTTCCGCCTGTTACCAGTTCATCATCATAGATGAACATATCCCAGGTCACCAAAATAAAATCACAGATGTTTTATATTCTTTTTCAAATTTAGAACATTGGCTCTGGAAGCAGAGTCCAATCAACTTCAATTCCTCCTGATTCAGAACTCTCATTCGTCTGGTCCATTCCCTCAAGACCTCTTCATAACGCATCCACAAATACCATACTGCAAGCCGTTTCTCTCAGAACACTCCAAACCTACTGGACAGCTTGGAGTTCCTTCAAAAAAACTTCCACAGAGCTTTCCAGGAGTTTTCCCCCCTTTCAGTATCCTTCATCTCTTACCTCCATCATACCAATTTAATTCAGGAACAATCAAAATCTACCTCAGTGGCATACATTGCTCTCCAAGTTCATCCATGGCCAACAGTGCCCCGACTCTTCAAGTCCCCAGATATCCCTCCTCATCAAAGGTTTACAAAACCAATCCCCCTCAGCCAAACACCAGACAACCTTGTAACCATCCTTTTTTCTTATCTTTCTGCAAAGGTGCAGCCATCACAGCAGCCCAGAGGGGCCTATCCGAACACCAAATTAAAATGATCGGTCGATGCCCCGCCTTTAAAACAACATATGTTCGATCAGTTCTACATCACAAACACTAGCATCTTTCTGAGTCTGGACCGCTTCTCCCTACTATTTTTGCATCTCCCCGCTTACCAAGCCCCGCAGGGCTCATATTCATCTGGATGCAGTGAGAGCTCTCCCTTTTCGGATGTGTGTTAGCTACCACTCCTGGAGTGGGCTTTCCCATTCGAATTGCTGTGTGGGCTCCCCCGTCCAGATACTGTGCAGGCTCTCCCGTTCGACTTGCAGTGTGGGCTCTCCCGTTCGACTTGCAGAGTGAGCTTCCCGTTTATTTTATCGGGGGCTCTCTCCTTCGAAACGCAGCGGGAGCTCTCCCGGTCGAATCGCAGTGTGAGCTTCCGTTCAGGCGCCGTGGGGGCTCTCCCTTTCTGAATCGCAGTGTGATTCTTCATGTTCTTAACCATGGAGGCTCTCCCGTTCGGATCGCAGTGTGGGCCCTCCTATCTGAACAAGCAGACTGGAGGTACCAAGGATCGTATGTCCCATAAGGATTGCAGTGGGCCCTCATGTCCTTATGTGATCCAAACCACCTTGGAAGGACGGTAGCTCTGCGTTTTATCTATATACCGTAGGCTCCCTTTTTCTACGGCAGACAGGTTCGCTCTGGATATCAGTGGCCCGTTTTCCCTTTTGGGACGAGGACCTCCTTGCCCCCTGTTGGCAGCTGGGGGCCCCATGTACTTCTGAATTCATTGGCCCCCATGTTGCAGACGTTGCGGCGGGACGTTCTCCAACCACGTACTCAAACCTCCAGTCCCAAAAAACACTCCCGCAGGAGTAATTTTAGAAGTCACTGCCGCAGCAGTGCAGCGGCGAGATGCATCCTAGTCAAACTCACACAGCAGCAATAAACGCAAGCTCCCGACAGAGTTCCTTAAATAACATTGCCGCAGCAGAAGCCTGCTCATAGCTCCACATGGTGGACATAGTAGGGCGACGCGTTCCAGCCCAGCTCCCACAGGAGCCTCATTAAATATCACTGCCGCAGCAGTATTCATTCATGACTCCAGGCCAATTAATCACAACCACCTTGTGTTCTGGCATAGGAAACACTAGTGCCACTCCTCACCTCAACTCTATTTTTCATGTCGCTTTAATCTTTCGCTCATTTTGGGGGGTTAACAAGCATTAAGCATCTGGGTATCCCATATACATTAAATCCTTAAGCATTTTCAACCATCCAACTTGCTGTCCCAAATTTATTCTGCACTTTTTGGGGGGTGTATCAGAGCTCGAGTTGAAGATGCTTCATCGAGCCCCTCCTCAGTGGACAGCAAGCCAAATTAGCTAACCTAATATCCTAAAGATTATATGGGCAAACAAACTCGTTAAGTGAAGTTCCTAAACGTAATTTAGGGAGGAGCGAGCCCATCTAATCTTCCAATCAACAGCCAGAGTATATAAGCAGCTGCTTACCTCTCTTCAGTCTCAGCTGTTTCAGCATCCCTCCACCTCCCCAAACTCCACCTTCATTTCAGGTACCTTGCCCTATGTAATCACATCCTATATTTATTCACTGGGGGGTGTATCAGAGCTCGAGTTGAAGATGCTTCATCGAGCCCCTCCTCAGTGGACAGCAAGCCAAATTAGCTAACCTAATATCCTAAAGATTATATGGGCAAACGAACTCGTTAAATACCAAATACCATAAAGCAATACTTATCCATTTCCAGCAACGCCTCTGTCTTCTTAGTCTTTGGATACTCTGTTTGGCCGCGTTAAGCTCTCCCGTCAGACTCTCCATGGACACGGCCTTTTTCATCCTGTTGGGCAGAGGTTCGTTCTTAGGCCCCTCAACGAGCCTATGGCTCCGTTTAAAAATAGAGCCTTGCTTCATCATGACAATGTCAGGGGCTACTTTATGTAATTCAACTTCTAGCCCTCCAATCCAATCAAAATCTGGGTGCGCACACACCAACACATTCATTTTTAGATGCATCACAATTTTGAATTTTTCCTGTGGTTCTTTGGTCACCTGTCCATCACTGTATGGTATGCCGACAGTGTAAACACCTTCACCAAGACCCCACACTTCCTCTAAAATCTTTATTATAGTCCGGGCTATTTGTCCAGCCTCCTTCCTGTGCTATTTCTATGGCTAGCGAGCACCAGCTCCTTACTTGCCACTGCAGACCCCTTCTCACATAGGTCCACGCTAATTTTCCTCGGGACCCCACCCTCATGTTCACCTCTGGAAAACATTTCTTTAGGGGTTCCATCCACAGTATTCCATCTCATGGATTCACTCTCAGCTAAGGTCAGATCATTATCCCGATCTTTCCTTAGAATTTCCTTGACCAATTCCTCCCGTTCTCTTTGGGCTCGGTCTTTGGAATCTCTTGTGTCATTGAGAAAAATTGGGTATCTTGTCTGCAAGAACGCCCTTTTCTCAGATTCTCACATCCCTAGAAAAGGATGCCTAGAGAATCTGGTCAATATTCCCTCTTGAAAAAATCCTAAGGGTTTTATAACCCTCAAGGATTCCCACACTCCAGCTTCCTGTCCCTTGCCACACATCCACCACACAGCCTTAGTCTAAGACCATCCCAGGTACAAGCACACTTTTCCCCAATATTTCCAGAGACTCTGTACGAATCAATTCTTATCTTGGGGTGTGTGGTACGACAGCCGGAACAAATAAGTGTTCCGCCTATTTTGATTTGGGACTGAATCTGTACCATCAATTCCTTGCCCATTTCCTTTTTCTCTACGGGGGAAATGTTAGGCAAGGCACATGGACGTTCACATATTACACATAGGTATGGACAAATTATCATTTCTATGGGTGAGACCGGTTCTCCTGACAAACCCTCAACCCTCTCTAGCTCTGGACAACATTGCTCTTGATCCATGCTTTCCGTGTTCAACCCTTATCAGCCCCCTAGCATTACTGATTTGGATTATCTCATCCATTTTTTCAGTATTTTTTGACTAGGTCTTTATTCGATTGCCGACCGTTATTCTGTAATTCTACCGTGTTCAGTCCAGTGATTCGAGAGACACTTATCAATAAGAGTATCCCATTCACCTAAATCCTTATTTTTACCAATCCATTCCTTCACTTCGCGAATTGCGCGTTCGGCAATAGAATTGGTTTCCGGACGGTAGGCTATAGATCTAACTAGAAGTATTTTATTTTCCTTTACAAAAGTCCTCAATTAGCCTCCCGCTAATATTCCGTGCTCCGTCCGCTCTAATACTCTCCATTTTTCCCTCGTATCTGATCCATTCCTTTATTACATTTTCTTCAGTTGCTGTACGCATGGGCCATATCATCTTTTGTTCAGTACAGTTATCAATAGCTAGAAGAAAATAACAATTTCCTAGCTTAGTCTTTGGATACAAAGGACCAGCGAAGTCTAAGCTCACCTGCTGCGCTCTGTATTCATGTGGTAACTCACTGTCTGGGGCCCCTTTTGCGGTCATGAACTTCCTGCATACTCTGCACTCTTGTTTGACTTCTCTATACCTCATCCTCCAATTGGGGATGCTTAAGTTTCTCAACCTAAATTCCAATTGAATCATGTTATAACTTGGATGATTTAATTCATCGTGGAGTTTTTCAAACAATTGAAATACCTTGTAGTTGGACTCTCCCAATAAGGCGGTCTATTTCTCTGTTTCCTACGGCTGATTCGGTTTCCTGGGAGGTGTGGCTTACCTGGTTGGAACAATGATACGTCACTTCCTGTAGCAATTCAGCTATCCTTTGCAACTGTTCTCTGTGAGCCATGGGCTTGTTTTTAGCAGTGTGGAAGCCGTTAGCTTGCCATGTCGCTAGCCCCTCCTTGATACCTCCTACCACATATTCTGAATCACAAGTCAAAACCACTTCCTTGTCACAGTTCCACAGCTTTCTCTAAAGCTTTTACTACAGCCATAACTTCTGCTAACTGTGCTGTTCCCTCAATCTCCTGACTCTGAGAAGTGATCAGCTGTCATCTTTTTTGACTAAATAACCCCACTTGACCTTTCCTGCCCTTTCACTTCCGTCAGTAAAATACTTTGGCAGGTGTTGATGTTTATCATGTTATCTAGTCATTTTTTCTTTACGTTTCATTTTAATCATACACCACTCTAATTGATTGTCCCCTAGGACCAGGTTCCAGGTTCGCATGGATTACTGCCATGTTCATGACTAAATTTTTCTTTAACCTCGCAAGCTCACCAGCCATCGATGATATGATTATTGGCTGCTCTTTTGCAACTGCCTTCAACTGCAATAATCTTTTTGTTACTGCAGCTAAAACTCGCTCGGGACCATTCGGGTCATATTTAGTCATAGAGGGCTCTTGCATTTGAGTTAAAAAGGCGATAGGCGCTTTTCCATCCCTATTAAAAAGTGTTAGGGTCACCTCATCTCCGTCCTCATGTACGTTAACTTCTAGCGGTACCTTTTCATCCCGCCATTTGAGCTCTCCACTTTCTAAAGCCATTCTGATCAATTTCAGTCTAGCTGTCTCCATCGCTTCTGTCCACTGCCACTTTCCCTCTCTAGTTCCCTGATATAATACTTTAGCTTCCCTCGAATACTTCGGAATCAGCTCTCTGATAAAATTCAGGGTTCCCGGCAGGGATTGTAACTGCTTTCTAGATTTAGGAGGGCCTGACCTCTCCATTTCTTCTAGCTTTTGTCTCGTATTGGTTGTTAGGGCTTTTGTGTCCTTTCCTAGTTTAAATCCTAAGAAATCTACTTCTCTTTTCCCTATCTCCATTTTCTTAAGGCTAGGTTTCAAACCTGCTTTGGTTATTCTGTCTAGCGTCTGGCCTAACACTCTCATGTGTTCTTCCTCTGTTTCAGTGGCTATCAAAATGTCATCAATGTAGACTGTGACTGGCAACCCAGCTAGTGTTTCAATCATCATGCTCTGAAAAACATTTGGTGAATTCTTGTAGCCCTGTGGTAATCTTGTATACACATACTGATTACCTTGATATGTAAAAGCTGTCTTTCCCTGACTCTTTTTGGCTAATGGAATGCTCCAGAAACCATTTGCGAGATCAATCTTAGAAAGATATTTCTTTTCTTTTTCGATGTCAGTGCTCACTTCACTGCAATTAATCAGATACCTGGTATCTGGTACAGTTACTTTGTTCAACGCTTTATAGTTGGTCACTAAACGAAAATCTCCCGTCGGCTTGGCTACGGCCTGAATCGGGGCGTTAGTGACTGCTGATTCATTTTTATGCAATTTTATCCTGCACCTCATCAGCACACTCATCACCAGCACTACTTAAGACACACTCACACACAGTCACATTGTCCGGTCTCGTTTGCATCAAAGGACTTACCTGAATGCTTACCTCAAGGACTCCTCTTGCTACTTACCTGTACTCCGGGTTTCCTAGCTCCTCTCCTCGATTCCTATCTGGCGTGAAGTGTTGTCGGAAGTCATCTACTCCATTCAGCAAGTATCATTCTCCATTGTCACTCTGCAAACACAAAGGACTGTGTCATTCTCATATCACTCGTATATCACCAAAGTGCATCTGCTACTCACCTGTCTGCATCGTTATACTCTGCTTGTGTTCAATAAACAACCTGTTATTCCTATCTTCTGTCTCCTGCCTGGTCCTATTATAACAGCCGTGTTTTTCCGAATGTTTTATAACCGAAACATCGGCACCTGTGTCAACGCGAAATGTGGTTTCGTCATAAGTTTTATACAATTTCTTATCTTTCTCAATGGTGTTTAAAAGTGTTTTCAGGGGAGCCGAATTTACCTATTCGTCTACTTCCTCTGCTTTCTTTCTTTTACGTTTGAATGTTTTAGGTTTCACTTCTTCAACCTCTACTCGTGTCTCTACTACTTTATTCATGCCGATTTTTGCCCTGGGTTTATTTTTCCCTCTCTCTGCTACTGCCTGAGCTCTCTCATCCTGACTCATTTTGGCCCATTTTTCTGGACTTATATATGTACTCTTCTCTCTATTTTCACTTTTATTCATTCTGGGCCTGGATTGTTCTCCATCCCAGATAACAACACTGTGTCGGCCCAAATCCAGCCCACATCTGGCACATGCGGAATGATGATCTGGCCCACATGTGGCAGGAATGATGGCACTTGGGCGGACCGCTCCTGTTTGCCAGATCTGGACCACAAGCAGGCCACAAAAATGCCAAATGTCAGCTAAGAGCAAAGAACTGGACCTTATCTGATCCACAAAATCTTATGTATTATTTATAGAGTCATTTAAACGTTAAAAAGCCTGTTTTCAAGCAGAATCACTGAGCGAAAGAAGAAAAAAAGAGATGAGCAGAAACACAAGAACTACAACTGACTTCAGTCACAGCCTTAGAGGAAATCAACTAAAGATAAAAGACATTAAATCTCTGAAGATCTGATTAAACAACTCCACAAACAGCATTACCAGCTTGACTTATTACTAACCAGACTGACTTTATTTCTGTCACACGTCTACAGAAGCTCTTATTGAGAATTAACAGATTTAACTCATTTGTTACATTTGAGGTTATCATGATGGTGATGGATGTTTCCATTAGTTGACCTCTTAACTTTAAACATATGTAACTGTCTTTTCTGACTGCTGTGATAGTGTGTTTACCAAACACATTAGCAGCAGCAATAAAAATCAGGTGTTGGCTGTTAGCCGTTGGTGATTTTACTACTCAATGATGTTGTTTAGATGAAAATAAATGTTTTGCACCATTAATACACTAAGGCCGGGTTCACACCGCAAGCGCAAGCGCAACTGCAGCTGCAGAGACGCGCGAGTATTCACACTGGAAGCGTTTGTACAGCATCACAGCAGCGGCTCGAAGCTACATATAAAGTGAGCATTTCTTTACAAAGACAGCTATAAATTTGTTTTTATAATTGGTCATTGTTAAACTTGATAGGCTTGAAAGTTTGTTAACATGCAAGGTGTACAACACTCACATATATAAACATTAAATAAATAAAAATAAATAAATAAAAGCCTTGTGTCATCCATTGCTGCACACAAATGAGGTAAGCTTTGTGTTTTACATCATCTGACGCATGAACATGTTTACAAGACAGCAAACTCGGCGAAAAAGACAGCAAACTCGGGTTTGATTTGGGTATGCAAGAGCCTATATTGCTGTCTGTGCAATAACTAAAATAATGTTTATATATCATATTTTCTGGCTAGTTTAGTTTAGTTTTCTATAATATACCCAAACTGAATAATTAAAAACAAGTTTAAATGAGTAAATCTTCTATACATATTTTTTAATATTGATTTTCTTTCATGACATACTTCAATTCTTGTTAAAACACACTAGATATGCTTATTCTGTGCATTTTGAGCACTTTGTGTGAAATCATATTTATTTTGTCCATCAAAGGTGTACTTTCATTTTAATTGAGCGTTAGCAGCGCAGCAAAAATAGACCCAGCGCCGAAACAATCGCGGCACTGCTGCTTCTGCTCTGCTCCTGCTCCGCGCTGCAGCGCAGCTTCTGTGTGCGGTGTGAATGCTCTCATCTGTTAACATGGACGCCGAAAAAATATGCGCTGCTTCTGCTCTGCTGCCGCTTGCGGTGTGAACCCGGCCTAACATTACAAACCCTGTGTTTCTGTGACATGAGCTTGAGCTGTATTGCAGAAATAATTATTATTATTATTTTTTAAAAAAGGTACTTTGAGATGACACACTAAGACACCAACAAGAATCAGCACATGAATCTCAACTATGGTGACAATAGGCTTGTTTGAGATGAGCAAATTCTGCGCAGAACCGATCACCGGTGATCACCGCAAGATGCATGCCGGTTAGAAATGTGTCCGAGGGTGGTCCGCTTTGCTCTGATGTCATGCTGACGTGTGTCAAAAACCTCTCGCAAGGGCGAGGCGGCCTCATCGGATTCTGCAGTCGAGCGCAGTTGCTCTCCACCGACTGCGCTGACCAAAAGCACGATGGGAAACGACTTGCTGACGACACAGCTTAAAGCGTATTGGTTTAAACAACCGTGATGTATTGATCTGATTTAAAATGTTTGATTTTAAAACTCTAATGCCATGATTTTATGCGTATAAATTATGTGTGAATATTCCAAAAGTCTCTGACAGTGTGATCTCTCTATGGGATTATCATATTTATAAAAATATATAAAAACATGTCTGTAATTTAAATAAAAATGATTGATACACACATCCTTCGAATGGAAATAAATAACAAGTACTTTGGGTGTATTGTTCATTATGTTTATTTTCATATAAAAGCAACAGAATGTAAATTACATCCAGTTTATCAGCAACACAGCGCACAAGTGTGAATCCCGCGATATCTGCCTTAATCTCGCAGGTGTCTGATGCACTACGAGAAAGGAGAATTGTCCGTCTTGCCTGCACTTTTTTCACTCCTCCCCTTACTGCAGCCGCCTACTCTCGGCTGAACTTCAGGCGAGGCTAGGCGCATCTCAAACAAGCCTAATCAAAAGCATCATGTAGCCGCAATGCATGCTGGGTACTATAGTACAAAACTCCCAGAATACATCAGAGCATTATGCAGCTGATCTGATTGGCTGCTTCTGAAACCGCCTACTTCTCTACTATTTAGTAGGGGAAAAGCAGTAGGCGAGCGAATAAGAATAGGCTTGTTTGAGATGAGCAAATTCTGCACAGAACCGATCAACGGTGATCACCGCGAGATGCATGCCGGTTAGAAATGTGTCCGATGGTGGGCCGCCTTGCTCTGATGTCATGCCGACGTGTGTCAAAAACCTCTCACGAGGGCGAGGCGGCCTCATCGGATTCTGCAGTCGAGCGCAGTTGCTCTCCACAGACTGCGCTGACCAAAAGCACGATGGGAAACGACTTGCTGACGACACAGCTTAAAGCTCATTGGTTTAAACAACCGTGATGTATTGATCTGATTTAAAATGTTTGATTTTGAAACACTACTACCATGATTTTATGCGTATAAATTATGTGTGAATATTCCAAAAGTCTCTGACAGTGTGATCTCTCTATGGGTTATGTGATTGTTATCATATTTATAAAAATATATAAAAACATGTCTGTAATTAAAATAAAAATGATTGATACACACATCCTTCGAATGGAAATAAACAACAAGTACTTTGGGTGTGTTGTTCATTATGTTTATTTTCATATAAAAGCAACAGAACGTAAATTACATCAAGTTTATCAGCAACACAGCGCACAACTGCGAATCCCGCGATATCCGCCTTTGATCTCGCAGGTGTCTGATGCACTACGAGAATGGAGAATTGTCCATCTTGCCTGCACTTTTTTCACTCCTCCCCTCACTGCAGCCGCCTACTCTCCGCTGAACTTCAGGCGAGGCTAGGCGCATCTCAAACAAGCCTTATGTCAGAGGCAAAAAGAGTTGGCGAAAATTACCTAGGTGACGTAATAATTCTCGCGAGATTCGGCCGTGCGCCTACTTAAAGTGCGTCCGAAACCGCATACTTACCTACTATATCCTCCTGAGACCCAACATTTTTTTTTTTTAATTTAGCATTTTTTTTCACGTCATTATATTGTTTAGAGCATAAGAAACAAATGAAAAATTAACATTTTTTAAAAATTATATTTTATTCATATGTTATGATATGTCCTCTGTAGTGGACACCAGGACTAAGTTGTTTAAAAAATAAAATGACATGAAATGACATTTATAGGCAAAAACAATGGGATTTTTTTTTTAATCACCAATCAATTTTTAGGCTTCAATATTGTTTTTAACCAAACTATGTATAAAGATGATTCTCAACTATGTTATGAAACATATAATGGAATTAATTGATATAACATTTTACTTTATGCAATATGAGGGTAAAATGGCAATACATCGGTTTTCCCATTCAATACAATGTATCTATACACTGTATCTAATTTGCATATTAATCTGTTCTTGGAGCAACATGCAATGAAAAAAGAAGTGTAATAATGGGAGCAATAATTGGCAACATTTTCATAATAATATCTAATAATTAATAGGAATATTGACATATAATCTCTTTCCCTATTCACTTGTTGTGTCTCCTAAAATGCCTGATAAACATGATTTAAGTCCTGGTGTCCTCTACAGTGGACATGTATGAAATCAATGTTCTGTTTCATAACAGAAAGTCATATTTTGATTTGAAACCCCATAACATTTTCCTGAGATATTGATTTATAATAAACAATTTGAAAATTAATCCAATTTAAATAAATTTTAAATTTAATCTCAAAATATTATATTTCCATTAGCACTCTTATTTTCATTTTCAGTCATAATTAAAGACCAAGAAGTTTTTGTTGTAATGGCGAAACCTCTAAAATCTGGTATCTCTGCAAAGCCCTGAATATGCTCTTTACAGGACATCCAGACTTAAAACTGTGACATGTATGATGTCAGAGAAAATCACTAAAATATAATGTCCACTACAGAGGACAGAAGTCTATTCCTGGGTCCCAGGAGGATATAATAGGGGAAAAGCAGTAGGCGAGCGAATAAGTATGCCAGAAACCAAAGTAATCATAAATAAGTAGTCGAGAAGTTCCCGGATGGCCTACTGCTTCCGCCCAGATTCTGAAGTGTTCCTCGATGGATAATTTTCTATCCCAGGAGGCCACGGGAGAGGATACGTCATATCAAACACGGAGGTGAAAAGCGACGCGGATGCTGTTCAAATGTGAGTATTGAAAACAAAAAACACGGTTCTTGTGTTAAAGTCACATTTATTGAACTACTGTAGAGTAAACTGCTGAATGTGTAAATATGCTAGACACTATAGTTGTGATTTTACTGTAAAAACATGTTTTATTTTGTATAGATAACCGGGAGCTCTAGTAAACACATTAATTCTCCGAAGAGGATAGATCTTAAAGATGCTTACTAAATGTTTATTTAACATCTGACAGGAAAATATTAAGAATATATAAAGTATTATGACTTATGCATGATAGATTATGTTCCATGAGTGATGTGTGTGTGTGTGCTATTATGTAGAATTCACTGTTGTCAACACTGTTTACATTACATGAATGCAAGTAATGTAAATAAACAAATGTACACTTAACTAGACAGATATAAGTTATCTATTTTATTTGTCTGTTAGTACTTTTAATAAAACAAGGAACATCATTTGTGTTGGATAAAAAGTGAGTTAAAACAAATCTTCAACTACCTCAAAATTTAAGGATTTGTAGATTTGAGCACATAAATCTCAGAGGAAACTTGAATCTTGTCTGATGTTACAGGGACAGAAATGAATACAAAGTCTATTTAAATCTTAAGTTGTAATTTATTTTAATTATTGTAATTTCAAACAGAGTTATTACAGTATTTTTCTTGATGTCAGTGCATTTGTTGCAGAGCTTTGTGTTGGAGCAGGACCTACAAGGAAAAATGACAGTGGCATTTGTGAAAAAAAGGAAAACCTGAAACAAAAATATAAAGATAATTTTGTTACTTCTAATACAGAAATCAGATAACATTGTACTGCTAAAATGACTGCTTTTGTATTATGATTGTGTATTTTTGTAGGATGTGAAATGTCCTCAGACGGGTGTGAGCAATGAGGATGGAGAGACACAGCAGATCCTGGGAATGGTTCAGTGTCATGGATAAAACTCTCCATCACTCCTCCTGCCCTTACTGCCTCATCTGACCTGATGTTGATGTGATTTCTTCATCCTCAGTGAACCCAGAGCCAGCGAGAGCATCTAGACAAAGACCAAACAGTGAGGATGTGATTTTGCTCAAGTTTGTTCTGCTGGTTTCAGTTCATACACTGAAGCTTCAAAAGCATCATCAAATAATGTCATGAAGCTTCTGGACGTCAGGCTCCATTGACTGATATTGTAGAAACTAGCTGGACAAACTTGATCAAAATCAACATTTGTGTTCAGAAAAACAAAAAAAAACAAAATGAACACAGGGATTGAACAGCGTGAAGGCAAGTGAATAATGACTGAATATTACAGGGATGATCCCTCTGGAGCAACCTGGAGTAAAGTGTTTGAATCAAGCACACTGGTGGAGACGCTGCAGAGATCAAACCAGCAACCTTCTGCTGACCAGCTCAGCGGTTTAGGCCACCACACCACAAAAGTAATGAAGCTACAAAAGAAATCATCATGTAATTGTAAAAATATGAAATTAAGTATGGCAAGAAACTGAATGCTGACATGAATGAATTGTAAAATGTTTTAATCTGTTTATTTAGTCATGCTGATGGAGAGCACATGAATGTTTGCAGCAGACACAGCAGAGCCAGATTGTCCCGCACATCTTCTCCCACTCTTGCTTCAAGCTTGTGGGGTTCAGAGGATCATCATCATGGTCTTCCTCATCCTCTGGATCAACGATGTCCCCATTGAGAAGAGCAGCGGTGAGGGACATGATGGATGAAGGTGTTCATCAGCTGCTTCATCAGAATAAAGATGCAGAATCGGCACAGCTGTGTGAGATGACAGCAGGACTGTAAATACGTGATTGTTAGAGCAATACATTTCAATAAAGCTTTGTTTCGTGTGTTGTTGACTTGTACATGCATTTATTTAATTATTGTCATTATTACTTTTATTAATTCTTTACTTATTAATTATGCTATTATCAGTAAATGTATATATTTTATTACTTCATGCTTACATTGACTGTAAATGGAGATGTATTCACATCAGCTGTATTGGTCGAGTGTGTGTTCATGCACAGCTGTCATATAACAAAACATTACATTTTGCTTGTTTTACTAAAGAAGTAATATGAAAAGTAATATAATTAAGTTTTGGTTTATGGTTAATGTTGGGGTGTGCTAGCAAAGCAATTCATTCTGAGGTAATCTTAATTTCAAGTAGATTTTACTTACATTTTTACTCATCTTTATTTTATTGCAGGACCTATATAACATACAAGATCAGGGAAAATACCAGTTGTATCTTTAACAATGAACAATAATAATGAAAAAAAAAAAATGTGTTTGTATACATTATCGTTTGAAATTATATACACAAAGCATGATGACAAGGTTAAATATTTTGAATACATAATGCATAAAAGTATTTATTTTATTTATTATTTGTAAGCCTGGGGGATGAAACTAGAGCTAATTCAACAAGAAAAGGGAAAATTTTGATTTATGCTTGTGGATGGACATTTTTGCATATAAAATAAAGAAATTAATAACATATTCACACGAATTTGGGTATTTGTAACAAAAAATAAACTCACATTATAAAAATATAAGAACTTTAAATTAACCCAAAATATATTAGTTGTAGCCTACTACAATTACAAAATTACTGGCAGCTGTTTCTTCAACAAGACCACAAAATAAGCAGTTTATCAATATCAAGATATTAACAGGTAGAAGAATTAAACCTGTATTTCATATCTTTTAAGTTGTTGCACTCGTGATAACGTCGTAGGTCACATGATAACGTCAACATGGCGGATTATTTTCGGATCTCGCATATATTAATGCTGCGTTCCAATTCGCCTACTTATACTACGCCCTAAAAGTATGTACTCTTTCTGTGAACAAAAAGTACTTACTTTTGAGTGTGTAGCAAAAGAGTAGACAAGCTTTGGGACATACTAACACGTCATACAATCGCGTCAATTCTCTCTGTCGCATCCAGTCACCGTAAATTGCCCTGTCAATCATCTTACATCCTCCACATTTCATTTAGTTAATTTCCTACCGTATCGTAGAGAAATACAGCACGTTGATCTGCAGTCGCGGGTCTTTCATGAGGAGAACTCTCCTCATATTAATGCATAATGATGCATTTAAAAGTTAATGGCCATTAGGATCTTTATAAAAGTCCACATTGGTATTTGCAGATGAAAAATAACACGGGTAACATTAAATATATATTTTCTATCAGGTTAAACTGATTATTAGTCACTCAAATCTCTCAGCGTCGATCGCGCGTATCCGCCATGTTTTGTAGTTTTTTAACACTTTTTACTCGTGTTTGTAGTTCTGAACTGAATCCTCGTCCAATGCGCAATGGGTTGTGGGCAATATTAGCCTTTATAGTGTGCACGGATCCACACTTCAAAAATCTACCGGAAAAAGTAGACCATCCGGGGACTTTTGGCATACTCTTTTCAACATACTATGCTTTGGGACACACTTATTTTAATCTCACATACTATTTAGGATGGATAGTATGGACATTGGAACGCAGGGTAAGTACCTACTCTTTTAGCCCTCGTTAAGTAAGTACTTATTGGAATTAAGTACCTACTCACTGAGTAGGCGGTTTGTCTAAATATTTTGTTTATTGTTACCATCATTGAGATTCATATGCTGATTACTGATATCTGTGTTTGTCAACATAGTTTTCCTTTTTGTGTTTTTATTTATTTTCATCTTCTAACTGATTTCTGAAAAACATCTGGATTTCATTTTGCAGTAACATTTATATTCAATTATTATGACTTCAGTGAAGCAGGCTATTTGATAGCTAATTGTTGGACACAGTGTTGTTCACAGGCTATATGATGATTACAAAATCATCAATAGTTAACAATGATCACATGATCATGCTTCAGTTTGTATATATATATATATATATATATATATATATATATATATATATGAAGATTTCAGAGGCAAAAGCCTTTAAGTGCCGTCTGAAATGATCTTCTAAAATTAGCATTTTTATCAAGCTTGTATGTTTAGGTTCAGTAATTTCACTTTAATGGCAATTAATAGGTCATTTTCTTTTCCATTAATGTGAAATAACTGAACATAAACAGGCCTACAAGTTTGATAAAAAAAATTTCAGATGGCACTTAGAGGCTTTTGCATCTGAAGTCTTCATATATATATATATATATATATATATATATATATATATATATATATATATATATATATATATATATATTATATATATATATACACACACACACACACACACACACAGTCAAATCACAATTTATTCAGACACCTTGAACATTTCATTCATTATTACAGATTATTCACTATAGTTTTTTTTTTTTTTTTTTTTTTTTAATGGTAGTAAAATATGACAAGATCTCAAATAACACTTTAGCAAAACATGGTCAGGTCAAAGTGTCTGAATAATTTTTGGTTCCAAATTTGTATCAATTTTACTGGTAGTCCACTGTATGAAGAATTTTTGGGCATAATAGACCCTTTTACAGCCCACGTGTTCGAATAGTTGCGCGCGCATTTTGGCAACGGAAGTGGTGTTGTTGGCTATTGGTTTTAACGTGTTAGCAACTCTGAAAGTTTTTCAGGGCTCTCAAGTGTAACGCACTGAGCGTGACAGTCACTCATTTCAGTCTTTTGTCACGCACTCCCGCCACACATTGTATTTCTCACGCAGAAAAACTATTTTTCATATATTTAATATGCCGCTGCGCCGGGCAGGAATCAAGTGCGTCTCCGCTGGAGTAGCCTGCCACTTATCAGCCAATCAAAAAAAGAAGGAGGCTACACAGTAGCCAATCAGAAAATAGCACTATTGTATCTGGGTAAGATTTAACGCAACAACCAATGAAAAAAAAGCATATCCTGGAATTGTTCACCATCATCCTCGTTCACCCACAGAGGAAAACACTGGAGCTCTGAGCATCACTTTGAGCACAGAATAAGTCATGATCTCCTATTTTAATGTTACAACAAATTCACAGCTTGTTTGACACAAACAATGACAACTTGACTGCTGTTAGAGAATGTTTCCCAGATAATCAGCATCAGTTTTTCATGAGTGTCTGAACTTAGTCAACAGTTTTACAGCCTGTTCACTGAAAACACCTGCTCAGTAGTCTAGACCTAGTTATATTTTCGTTATCACACGATGACATCTCTCTCTCCAAATAGGCTAATAATTTTATTAGCACTAAATAAATTATAGTGTATTACATCGTCGATGTTATTGGTCACTTTAAAAATCATGTCATGTTGTTGGATATTTGTTATTCTTGCCTGTCTTTAAAACTTGAGAGCCCTGGTTTATGTATATATATCTGGCCACTGTATTTGGCCATCTGCTAACGTCTTTTATCCACTCGACTACACAGATCTGATAGCCGGATACCATTTGATATAGTCAACTTTTTAAAATAACTTTATCTGTCTGTGTTGCTTAATCCGCTCGCGAAGCTGTAGATATATATATATATCACTTTCGGAGTTGCTAACACGTTAGAACCTATGGGGAACAACACAACTTCCGTTGCCAAAATGCGCGCGCATACGTTGCCACGTCACCATTGTGTACAAACAGTAAAAGGGTCTATATGTCACAGTTTACTTTATTTTGTCATTCTCACTTACATAAATTAACTATAGTGTCTATATTTAACTTAATTTAATTATAGTTTATATATATATATATATATATATATATATATATATGTGTGTGTGTGTGTGAAATCAATCAAACTGTGATTCAGTGTTTTTGAAGTTAATATCTAAACTTGTTTATGTTTTAAAATTTAGTTTATAGTTGAAAAAAGTCAGTCACTTCAGAAACACTTGGAAGAACTCCTATAGTATTTCATAGAGCTTTAGGCCATGGGTGGTAGGCCTATATAAAGCCTATATAAAGGGTATATAGGGTAACAGTAGTACAAATTATGTACTTCTTCTAGCCAATTTCTACAGGCGTACGGACAATTTTTTTATTGCAGACATGTTTTATCAGCACTATTTATGACATCATGTGTATTTTTATTTTTTTATTTTCTTCCGTTTTCTTTTCATATTAAACAAAAAAGAGGATTTAAGAGGAATACAGTCAAAACCTTAGCTATGTTATACACATTGCACTTGAATAAAGGTGAAATCTGCCGGTTGTCCTGTAGGTGACCTCATAACTCTGTCTTCTTACGATGCACTTAGGGCTTAACGATTACTCCTGAGCACTCGTAGATCTATGATCATTTTCAAGTGCAACTTAAGTTACGATGCTTTTGGGAAACAGACCTTATATTAAGATCGCTCGTACGATCGTTTTTACGATCAACTTAGGCTTACGATGCTTTTGGGAAACGCTGCCCTGGTTAGTAATAAGTGAAGCTGGTAATGCTGTTTGTGGAGTTGTTTAATCAGATCTTCAGAGATTTCATGTCTTTTATCTTTAGTTGATTTCCTCTAAGGCTGTGACTGAAGTCAGTTGTAGTTCTTGTGTTTCTGCTCATCTCTTTTTTTCTGTTTCCTTCTTTTCTTCAGTGATTCTGCTTGATAACAGGATTGTTAATGCTGAGATGACTCTATAAAAAATATATAAATATTTTGTGGATCAGATAAGGTCCAGTTCTTTGCTCTTGGCTGACATTTGGCATTTATATGGCCTGCTTGTGGTCCAGATCTGGCAAACAGGAGTGGTCCGCCCAAGTGCCATCATTCGTGCCACATATGGGCCAGATCATCATTCCGCATGTGCCAGATGTGGGCCGGATTTGGGCCGACACAAAGTTGCTATCTGGGATACCTGTTGTTTTCATAAAGTTGGTTTTTAGGACTCATCCTTCTCCCTCGATCTGCACCTGGCTTCCCCTTGTGGTTTACTCTGCATTCAGGGTGCGACGGGGGCTTACTCTCTGTCTCATGGCGGTTATATGGCTTCCTGTCACTGCCTGATCTTCTATTTTGATCTTTTGACTTGGCTGGCTTGTTTTGGGCTTTTCTCAATCTGCCTGAATTAATTCTGTCTTCCGATCATATCGGATCAGGGCTCGTTCTAATTCTTCTGGAAGCGTTTCGGGACCATACAAAAGAAATTCTCTAGCTTCTACTAAAGCTTCTCTCTTAACACCACGAAAGATCAATTTCAGAATGCCTTCGACCCCCTTCTCTGCGACTTCCTGAAAAGCTGATAAAGAACCTACAGCAAGCCATTTCTCTTCAAACTGCTTCTGTTCAACTTCTTCTTTATCAGTGGGAATTAAGCCTTCAAGGGTTTGGGCCAACTTTCGCCCCCCCGTGAATTCCAAATTCAGCAAGAATGTGAGAGTCTATCGATTCACCCGAAATTCTCATCTGTTCTCCATAACGAACTAACTCTCTGAGTTTTCCCTTCACAGTGGTATTTTTTAGCTTGGCCTTCTTAAGCATTTTCATTTCTTGATCTCGTTGCATTAACTCTTCTAGAGTCGCTTTAGGTCTATACCGGCCTCAACTGCTAGTTGGGGGCGTCTCTGGTCATTATTTGTCATTTTGGGCTTCTGACCTGGTGTTCCTAGGTGCAGGGCCTCTAAGTGTTGATTCAGCTCACTGACTCCAGCTGGCGGGTCTACATCAGAGTCAGGTTGATCATCTGATTCAACCATTCTCTCCCTAAATCTCAGCCTTCTCGGAGTTGCGGGCCTTCAGGAGTCGGAACACTTTCTCTGCTCGCTACTACCCGCTCTTCCTCCTCTGACTCTTCCTGATCCTCACTATCTGAGTCACTATTTAAATCGTCACTTTCAGCTGCCATGTCTGAATAATACTCATCATATCGCTCATTGCCGACTGTGCTTCTAATAATTTTCTCCAGGGCTGCTTTATTAGTTAGGTCTTTCTGTGCTAATATTGCCCTTTTCGCCCTCCGCGTCAATGTGGTATCTGCAAGTATTTCTACAGCATCTCCACCGTTGAGCAGATTCCAAACCTGGCCACAGGTTATTCCTGGAGCATACTGCTCATCCCACAAATCTTCCTTAGCTAAAAGAGTATCCTTTTTTCTACTCTTTGCATGAGTGGGCCTATAGGAACCCTGTCCTATTCTAAATGTCTCATAACTCTCTTCCAGTCTCAACTTTGGAAAGGGATTTTCTACCTGTTCCTTTTTTCCTCTGGAAGTTTTCACTCGTCTGGGGTATTCTGGGGCGTCTGCTCTAAGCTTGGATGTTTTTGCTTTTGGCCTAACCTCCTGTTCTGACCCTCTCTCGCCAGTTTTTATATTTTTATTTACTGCTTTTGTTATGTTTTTCAACACTGCGAGATTTGGGTGGCAGATCATCCACATCTTAGGCCAATCAGTCTGATGTGTCTTTCTTAATAATTCTGATACTAGGGAGGTCCCTGTTTCGATTTCATCGAATCCAAATTCCTCACCTAATATTATTGGCATGGCCACGGAGCGATATTTATTTTCTCTAGCCACGGCGCAGATCTTATCTAGGATAATATCCGTAACCATGACTGCTCGTAACTGTTCTTCCAGCTCTATGCCCTTGCCTTTTCCCTGTCCGACCACGTGCAGTACAGGCTTTCCATTAGGTCCACCTTGCTTCTGCAGAATTACATCTCCTGTAAATAGAGGATTTGGCCTGTTCCGTAATAGTAAATAGTAATTTGACTCGTCCTGAAACACTCGTCCTGCTCTTCCTTTTAAGGCGGCAGAGACTCCAGTGTCATGTTTGAGAAGCTTATTAGTTGGATTAACAATCAGGTCACATTCTTCCTCTTGTTCTAAACGGCCTTCTCTAAGAATAATTAAATTTGTCCCTTTTCCAAAATATATTCTTAGCGACTCTTCCTCCTCTGAGGATTCTTCACTCGGGCTTTCGGGATTTTCGATGACCGGAGCGCTGGGATCAAGAGCGTCTTCGTTCTCATCTCTATGAGGCACGAAACTAAGGGCTACTGAGCCCCTCTCTGACTCATCTTCTAAGTCATTGGGAGTGAGGTCAGTCCAACTCCTCGTTGGAACATTTCTAACCTGACTCCAAATCTCATCGAATAATCTGACTTTAGGGAATCCATCTTTACCTCCACTGTTGGAGTAGATGAAGGGTGGAACCTCTGGTCCTTCCCGTTGTCTGATATTCACTACGGAAGCGGCAGTCCTTACCTCTTCCCAAGGGATTTGATCGTACCCACACCTACACTACTGGAATTAACCCATTCTAGTTTTCCTCCTGTATCCTCAGGGACTAGATCTATGGTTACCATTTGAGCGGCCATAATACCCTTTTATTATTTCACAATCAAAAACCGGTTTTTGTCTTGACACAACTCACTCTCCTCGAGAGTCTCTGAGCTATTTGTCTCTCTTTTCTTAGAGGTCTTCACTCGAGCCTGCGCACGCTTATACACTGCTCCTCTGAGCCGGTGTCTGTGGTTCCTCTGAACCCTTAAACCCTTCTACAGTTCCTCTGAACCATGTTCTGCCAGTTCCACTGTTGAAATGAGCTTTCACTTCTTCCTTGCACAGTGAGCTGTCAGTTTCGACTGTGGTGGTATGTGGGCATTACAAACTCCTCATTCTATTAACCCTGAATACTTATTTCTTATATTCGAGCCCCACACGTTGGGCGCCATGTTGTATTTTTTACTTCCTTTGATTAATAATCAACTAGGCAATAACACATTCCCCAATAAAAGCTGATTAATAAACAGCCCTTACCTGCAGAATGTCTGGGGTAGATGATGAAACCAGCTGATCAGTAATGCCTAAGGAAGGTCCAGCCACACTCAGTTGGAATTCGAAGTTGGAGCTCATAAGGAATTAATATATATTTGTATATATATCTTATATACGATATATATTTATATTCAGGTTTCAGTTAATAGGTTTATATAAAAAAATTCACTCCGAGACTTGTTTAAATGAGTTTACAAATGACCAATTATACTGGTCTCTTTTAATGACAAAGTTCAGAATAAAAGATCTTCATACAAAACAGAGGAGTGGAGTCTTCACCATTCGGCAAACTTCTGATACAGGTTTCACACTTTATAATCATCAGAAAGAGGAGGACCTTAATCGTCTCCTTATTTGGTAAGAGAAAAGAAAACATACATTGTAAAAAGAGAAAACAAAAACTAGGCTATAGTATAAGTCCACACCTACGCCCCACAGTTTCCTGTTAACCTTCAAAATCCTATACTAAGCATAAGCAAGAAGGTATAGATAACACCTTTCTTATGCATTCAACCGTTGGCGGTTTTCACACCTTCTCAATCTTCAAAGCATGGAATACATATTGGCTGCAACAGGTGCAACGCATAGCATAGCAAAAGCAAGTAACCTTTATTCTACTAAACTAATAACCTTTTTCAACATAAGCATGGCCCCAATTTCCAAAACCACAACAGGAAAACACTTGTTCATTCAGTCAGACACAGGAGAATTTGCAGGCGCCTTGCTTGTCAAAAGCGTTGCAAGTCCTCCTGTGATGCAAGTTAGATCAGCATGAAAGTTATTCAAAGCAAAAGATTTTTTAATCATCCATCCATCCATCCATCCATCCATCCATTTTCTTCCGCTTTATCTGGGGCCGGGTCGTGGGGGCAGCAGTCTAAGCAGAGACACCCAGACTTCCCTCTCCCCAGACACTTCCTCCAGCTCTTCCAGGGGAATTCCGAGGTGTTCCCAGGCCAGCCGAGAGACATAGTCCCTCCAGCGTGTCCTAGGTCTTCCCCGGGGCCTCCTCCCGGTGGGACATGCCCGGAACACCTCCCCAGGGAGGTGGCCCCTCCTCAAACTGTCACCTTAATGTGGGGGAGGGGTTTGAGTACCCGAATGATCCTAGGAGCTATGTTGTCGGGGGCTATATGCCCCTGGTAGGGTCAACCAAGGCAAACAGGTCCTAGGTGACAGGTCAGACTAAGAATGGTTCAAAAAAGCCCCTTATGAAAATATTTACACCAAGATCAGTTACGTCGCCCGGTATGGCGCACCTGGGCCCCACCCTGGAGCCAGGCCCAGGGGGTTGAGGCTCGCATGCGAGCGCCTGGTAGCCGTGTCTTACCCCACGGGGCCCAGTCGGGCTCAGCCCGAAGCAGTGACGTGGGCCCACCACCTGCGGGAGGGATCGTAAGGGGCCGGTGCATTGTGGATTGGGCAGCAGTCGAAGGCGGGGGCCTCGGCGACCCAATCCCCGGACACTGAATTTTTTAATCAATGAAATCAATTTAATATTAATTCTCTGTTGTTTTCTAAGCAACTTAATTATTTCCTTGGCCGTAGGGCTGATACGATGTTGTCCAAGGGTAGCAGCTCTTCACTTGCGACGCCTTTTTCTCCATCTTGCAGCAGAGCTTGATTTGTTGTCATTGGATTCCTTGTTGAACCAAAGCATTCATATCAATTCTAAGTTCAGTTGGTCTGCATAAGGGTCTGTCAGCAGAACACACTTTACTCGGATTTGGGCTATCAGGATTTTGATCCTGATAGGCCGAATGCAAAACAGATTACACATTTTTGAGTGAGCTACAACAGCCATCTTTTCTCCTGTCAGATTACAATCCAGAACACAACCCTAGTATTTTACTTCTCGTTTAGATGTAATAATTTGATCTCCAACCGTTACCTCAAATCTAAAACATTTTTTTCAATTTACCAGCTGAGCCAAATAGTATAACTTCAGTTTTCCCCAAATGTAAAGACAGTTTGTTATGGCAAAACCACTTAGAGACCCCTTCAATCTCTCTACTTAATTCATATTCAATAACATCATTCCTCTCATGAGAAACAATTATTGCTGCATCATCTGCATATAATAAAAGCTTATTTGAACAAGCCAAATTTAAATCATTAATATATAATAAAAAAAGTAAAGGACATAATACACTCCCTTGCGGAACCCCATATGAAATATTCAAACAATCCGAAAACACCCCATTTAAATCTACTATTTGACACCTATTTTCAAGGTAAGACTTAATCCATTTGCAGGCCATATTACTAAAACCCATCGCTTTAACTTTTAAAAGCAAAATACTGTGATCAATGGTATCAAATGTTTTTTGCAGATCTAACAGTAGCATCCCACTTTACTTCCCTTTATCCATTTCTTTCCTTATATTATCTGTTAAAAATAAAATTGTTGTTTCAATAGAGTGTTTTTTTCTAAAACCAGATTGAAACTCATACAATATATTGTGTTTAAGAAAATAGTCTTCAATCTGCTCAAAAATAATATTTTCCATCACTTTTGATAAAGCACTCAAAATTGACACCGGCCTATAATTATTACACTCAAGCCTACTACCCTTTTTAAAAAGGGGAATAACTCTTGCTTTTTTAAACTCATCAGGAACCTTACCTTGACAAATTGAAAGATTAATGATATGGGTAACCATTGGAGTAATAAAATTGGCTGAATCCTTAAGAAATTTCACTGGAATATTATCTAACCCTGTTGATTTACTACTTTTAAGATTTATTAATTTCTTAAAAACATTACTCTCCTCTACTTTAGTAAACAAAAAACCTTCAGGTACAATACCGCATTTAGCATAATGTTCTTTAACTGATTTATCATTAAATATACCATTTTGTACTGGAAGCTCATTTACCAATTTTTCTGCAACCGTAGTAAAAAATCTATTAAAATGATTTGCTACTTTTATCTGATCTGATATCAGACTTCCATCTACTTAAAGGCTAATTTTAGAACATTTTATCTTAGTCTTTTCCTGATACCCTAGATCTCTTAATGCTCTCCATAATTTTTGAGGATCTTGCTTCTTTTCACTAATCTTTTCCTTAAAAAAGTTTTTTTTTTTTGCCTCTTTTACCTTATCTCTTACTTCATTCCTAGTATGTTTAAATACCTCAAAATTATCATTATTTCTGTCCCTTTTAAAAGCCTTAAAACTGTCATTGCGCTCCTTAATTGCCTTTAAAATACTTTCATTTACCCAAGGTTCAGTCCTTTGCTCAATTCTTATATCCTTATAAAGTGCAACCTTATTCAAAACTTCTAAAAAATTAATCTTAAACCTATGCCAGGCCACGTCCACATACTCACATTGCATCTCAGTCCAATCAACCTTACTAAGATTTTCTATAAAGTCTTGTGGACTATATTTTTTGAGAGATCGCAATTTTACTGTAACTTTACTGTCTTATGGCCTCTTTCCTAGATTTCCTAATTACATATACTATACAATGATCACTAATACCAGCATCCAGAACGCCACTTCTGCAAATCTTTGAATTGTCAGATACCAATACAATGTCAATAACAGTTTCAGTTTCAGTTACTCTTGGGTAAAAAAATGTCCATCCAAACAGCTTCGATAGCGGCACTGTCCAAATCTTTTCTCTCCTTAAACACAATATCTGATCTAATAAATGCACATACTCCACCACCTTTGCGATTCCTATCGCTTCTTACCAAACAATAATTTGCTATATGTACCAATATTGAGGCATCCAACCATGTTTCACTGCAACCAAACAGAGACACTTTGGATTCCTGACAAAATTCACTTATCTTTGGAAGCAGACTCCTAACGTTAAGATGAATCATGTGCAATCCCTTTACGGTACCGATGTCTCTCATTTCGTTGATCTCGGAGTTCATTTGATACCGTGAAAGCTGCACGTCTCCCTCAACCGAATCAGCTCTGGGCCTCGCTGTCCTCGAAGTTCTGCCACCTTCCTCAGAAGTAGAACACACATTCCCCGCACCATCCTTCATTCGAATTACATCTCTTGTTTCAAAACAAGGGAGCAAATCTCTCCAACAGTCCGCTATAGCGCTCCATTCCCCGGCAATTTCCGAATTCCGACATTGCTCAATAGTCGAGCCTCTGGGTCTCATATCCGAATCGCCCGAAAAACTGCCTTCAAAGTTTCTCGATACAGGCCCAGGACATTGATGAATATCTCTTGACAAAAGGAGACACATCATTATAATGACCCAGTCATGTAATTGCCTTTTCATATTTCCGCCGTTGTTTCCTTGAGCAATTACTCCACGGACGGTAAATCTTCGAAAATCACCTCTTCCCAAATCCAAGATGTTTATATCCAAGTCGTATTTGTTTTACTTCTCTCCCAATAAAATAAGCTTCATCCACTTCTTTCAGACGACTAAAATTTTAAAAAGTATATAATAGTGAGAAACTGAACAGCGATATTAACATTCCACACCTGCCTGCCGCCATCTTGTTGACTGCTTCGAAGTCTGATGAGTCAAAGAGACAGCAGACAAAAGTCTAGCATTAAAATGAAGCCTATTTACCCCATTTTCACAATAGCAGCATTGGTGCAGTCGACTGATAATGGAGCCGAATCAAAATTCATACTATAAGATGAGCGTTTCTTTGCATTTTAATGTTTATCAATTATCTGAATTTTAGCAAAACATATAGCAAAATTCACTTACCTTACATTAGATGCGCTCTCCCAGTAACATCAGTTTGAAGTGTTCCCTCTAAGGCCATGTCCACACTAATACGTTTTCGTTTGAAAACAAATATTTTTCTCTCCGTTTTGGCTTTCCGTCCACACTGAGACAGCGTTTTAAGTCAACGAAAACATAGCTTTTGGAAAATGCTCTCCAAAGCGGATAAATTTGAAAACGCCGTCTTCGCGTCGTAGTGTGGGCTGTGAAAACGGAGGCTTTTGAATACGATGACACATTTAGTCATGTGATGCACTCATATGACCAATTCAGCCAAGACACGTCTCCCAGTCTACATTCTCGCTTGCTTTGGCCACTTTATACTCCTGTGTTACTCGCAGCAACAACTCCACCTCACTGTCGTTCCATTAAAAAAACTCAGTGCCTTTCCTCGACATTGCCTCAAAGTTTCAAAGAGCCGGAAAGTAAATAAACGCCTAGCGGGAATGACGCAGGTCGAAGCTATACTCATGCGCAGTAGGGGGATGTAAGCGTTTTCATACGTTTCAATGTGGATGAGCAACTTTTGGAAAACGTTTGAAAATGATAGTGTGGACGCGGAGCGTTTTTAGATGAAAATGTTTTCAAATATATCCGGATTAGTGTAGACGTAGTCTAAAATTTCAAACGGCTTGACCCCGCCCTGCCTCTGCTTCAATTTCATTGGTTGAATATGTAAACCAATCATTTCCTTTCTGCCCTTAGAACATGTTTGAGTAAGTAAAACAAGACACACCTTGATATGTTTCACCACAGTCGAACACAACTCTAAGTGTATTCTTTTTAGGGTGGTAGACAGCATGATGTGGAATATACCAGGTTCTTCCTCACACTTGATCTACCTCTTCCTGTGGGACCACCTCAGCATATCCTTTATCTATCATGTCACTGAGAAATAATATGTACTCTTGTGGAATAAAGATTTCTCTTGAACTCCTTTTCAGTCTCAGAAGATGTTGCATGGCCATGTGATGGTTGTTGGGCATTAGCACATCATCTTTCCTAAATGGTAAGTTGAGTGTGTAGTGTCCAACCAATAGCGAGATTGGCTTATTTGCAATTTTAAGAAACCTTTTGTCATCAAATGACATTTCACGTTTTTCATCTGAGGCTTTTTCATTGAAGTCATAATTGTGCAGACTAATCTGCAGCTTTTCCAAATTTGCTACAGAGATACTATTTATGATACCAGATGGACAGTCATGGCTTGCACTGGACTCCCCTCCTCTTAAGGGTCCATTGACTACCCATCCTAATAAGGTCTTGACTGTGTTGGAAATCTCAGAAGCATAGACCAGGAGACTTTGGGATTTCTTGAAGCAGAAGTTACTCTTTATTGAGAAACACGCTGTGCGTCGCTGTGGTTATCCAAAATCTAACTAAGGCAGTGACTTGGTAGTTCATATACATTCAACGGGGAGGGATACATAGAGTAGGTCTGCCTGCCTTGACACAATATACATAAAGTTTTTAGTTCATATACTATTACATTGGAACCTAGATATAACATAGAACAAATTTGTAATTCCACAGTTTCCCCTTTGAGAGTTCTAATAACTCTCACAAAATACAAATTTAGACACTTAAAATTTTCATTCTTGTAACCTTTGATCATTACAGGCACATAGCACTTGCTCTGTGTTGATTGTCTTTAGTGATGAATGGCATGTTGACACAGAAACAAACATGCAGCTAGGGCCCTTGTAGTTATTACGGGTAATAGTCTTTTCTGGTTGGAACAGTCATTTCTTCGTGATGAGTGTGAGTCATTTGTTGAATGAAACACTTGATACTGTGGATGCATAGATAGTAAACTAGTAGGAAAAACAACAGCAGAATTGCTATTTCCTTGATCCACAGCCAAGGTTTACCTAACAGGTTTCCGAACCATGAAGAATTATCTTCAGTCATCTGGTGTAATTTTGCTGAAAGATCAAGAATGTCTTGTTGGATTTTGTTCAAGTTCTCTGTTGGATCCATTAACCCGGTGCAGCACTCAGGTCCGATAATGGCGCATGCTCCCCCTTGCGTTGCAAGAATGTAATCCAAAGCCACTCTGTTCTGTAAGATCATTATCTTGTGCGAAGCGAGAGTGTCTGTAATGTTACCTAGAGCCAAAGCCGTATCGTTGGCCAGTTTCTGTACAGAATTCGATAAGCTTCTGACTTGATCAAGGGCCTGCATGACACCATAAGACGGGATTAATGCACCAAGAGTTCTTGACCACCATGTTTGAGCACAAGTGAGTCCTGGAATGCAGCCATCTTCTTTGTTTGTGGTAGGAGCTGAATTATATAGATGTGGAGAGCTTGGGGTGGAGTGTGTATTTTCTCTGATAGCTGGTAGAACATAAACCAGGGTGCACCTGCCGTTGAATCGGCTGGGTAGGATGTTGTAGACAGAAGTTCCATCATACACCACTGATTTATTGCAAAGAATTTTTGGAGAGATGGTGTCTGGTGAAGACACCCTTCTAAGTCCTTTTCCTCTCTCCCTGCTGATGGAGTAATGTCAACATGGGATGCTGTTCTCTTTTCGACTACAAGGTTGCAACGTTCACGAGGAATTTCACCCAATGGAGTCGAGGCTGGAACATAATTTTCCACGCACCAAGGAAAAATAATTGGCAAGAGTAGATCGGTCATGATGGGAGTAGCTGAAGTTAGGTTGCAGGATGGTAATCCAGGAATGCAACATGGAGAAGCTGGAGGAGTTGTGATGTTGTGACATGCACTCTTGTTGTATATTCCACTGGTATGAACTTCGAATAAGGTACATGTGTCACAGTTGGAGATGGGGTGTGCCACCCATGCAATTCCTGCTCCTACTGAATGAGGGTGTGGCATGCAAACGTTCTTTCCAGCAAACAAGGAATTTCTTGACATATTCATCACCTCTAAGAATATGTTGTTTCTGGAGTCTACACTTTGTGCGATGTCCGTGATGATTACTAGTATGGCAATCTTGATCATGTTGATGGATGACTGAATTTTCCGTATGTGATTCTCTGCGTTGTGTATTTTTTAATTTTTTTTTTATTCCGTGACAGTTGGCTCGGTAGTGGGTCTAGTTGTCTTCATACGTAGGTCACTCCTGTTGGTGCGTATGGGTCTCGGGACAGCTATCAAGTGGTATCTGCACAGAGTAAGAAAGAAAACAAAAGACAACAGAGCAGTATGTGTTGTAAAAGTCTGCAAACACTAAGGTTGTATCCTCTGTTCAATCTAAGTCTGCTATTGTTGTTCCTTCTTTCCCTATTTCTTAATTCCTGTGACACCTTAAGAACAGTGAGGTAAGGATGGACTAGTGAGTGGGGGAAGGCCTATGAGGTATTCTTCACCGCAGGATTAACCCCCGATGCCTATTGCATTCAGTTCTTTCCTGGGCTCCTCACTGGTCCGTGTGTCCTATCCTATCCCTGTAGGTGGGGGAACAACTTTACAGTGTGACACATGAGTCCAGGTTTTCCTTCCCTGACACAACACTGCAGCAGCTGTAATCAGCATCACTTGATGTGGTCCTTGCCACTTAGGCTCTAACGGCTTGTTTCTGAATGACTTTATCATGACCTACTGACCTGGGATGATTGTGTGTCCACCTTCTGGTGGAGTCTGCCAACAAGACTCAACTCTCTCTCTGGCACTCTGTACTGCCTTTGTGAGGTTTTCACAGTAAGTGATCAGAGCATCAGCATTTCTAAGATCAATCACACCTGGCATCTGCATTGGGCGTCCTTTAATAATCTCATGAGGGCTCAGTCCTACTGATCTGTTAGGTGACGCTCTCATGCTACACAGTACCGCTGGCAGTTCCTCGACCTATGGTACTCCTTCCTGATGCATTTTGCTTAGCCTGGTTTTGATTGTTCTGTTAGCTCTCTCAACCTGTCCTGATGCTTGTGGCCTGTAGGGGCAGTGAAGATTCCACTTAATTTTCATCATTTTAGACACTTCCTTGACTACCTGTCCTGTAAAGTGTGTACCTTGATCTGAGTCAATGTAATCTGGTAATCCCCACCTGGAAATAAAATCAGTGACAAGACATTTAGCAGTATGTGCAGCTGTAGCACGCCCTGTTGGATAAGCTTCTATCCATCTTGAGAACTTGTCTATTACTACCAAAACATCAGATTTTTGTCAATTTCTTTAATAATAGTTTTGGATTGTAGCTGTGGTCAATTGGGAATTGAGTTTCATGGACAAGTTGAAGAGCGAGTGTGTTTAGAGGATGAGATTCTGCTGAGATTTCATTGGCGAGGAGGGCTTTATATTGGACTGAATCAGGATCAGACTGATGGAGGTGATGCCAGAACTGAACACATCTCTTCTGGATCTCAACGTTCAGCGGGTACAAACCTAATTCAGCCCTACAGGCGCCGTTGGACGTGCTTCTGTGAACCCCTAAAATGTTTTTGCTAATTTCCAATTGTAGTTTTTCTACTGAAGTTTTATCCCAATTTCTAAAATTTTGTACTGGTCCCCAAATTTCAGATCCATATAAAAGAATTGGTTTAATTATTGAATTGTATAATTTTTATCCAAGTTTTAATGGGTAATTTTAAGTGACCGCATCGTGACTTTATAGCATAAAAAGCCCTCCGAGCCTTTTCACTCAGTGTTTTGACAGCCAAACCAAAGCTTCCCGAAGCGCTGATGTCGATGCCCAGATAACTGTAGCTGGTGCTATGCTGTAGGACCTGGCCTTTATAAGTGAACTGGTGTTTGTTTGCCTGAGATCTGGCCTTTTTCTGGAACACCATTACTCTGGTTTTGTCCAGATTGACTGTCAGGGCCCACTCATGACAGTACTGTTCCAGCAGGGACAGGCTTTACTGGAGACCCTCAGGTGTGCGGGACAGCAGGACCAGATCATCTGCTTGCAGCAGACATCTGACCTCTGTGTGGTGTAGAGTGAGGCCGGGGACGGTAGAACACTCTAGCACTGATGCCAGATCATTTATGTAGATGTTGAATAGAGTCGGACTCAGACTGCATCCCTGCCTCACTCCATGTCCCTGCTGGAAAAACGCTGTTCTGTGGTTATTTATTTTTACTGCACATTTACTGTTGGCAGTGTTGTAGTCGAGTCACCAACTGTCAAGTCCGAGTCGAGTCTCGAGTCCCAGTGTTCGAGTCCGAGTCCAAGTCCGAGTCACCAAAGAAGAGTCCGAGTCGAGTCCAAGTCGAGTCACCATTACCAGAGTTCGAGTCCGAGTCGAGTCTCGAGTCCCCAGTGTTCGAGTCCGAGTCGAGTCTCGAGCTCCCAGTGCCTACATGTCTCCACTCTGGGACCTTCAAAGAACTGATAAAATGTATCTGTTAAAGAGGTTCTACATTAACACTCTGAGGTCTAAAAACGCGCCAGCGCGTTTTGCAGTTTTTTTTTCACATTGCAGCAAAACAGACTTCAAATACTCCGTCATTTTTTGTCATAGAGACATAAGTAATATATCAATTGAAACTATAGAATGTCTTCTTTTATTTATATACACTCAAAGTAAAAACAAAATGTTGTGCTTTTTGTAAAATAAAGAAAACTAACATGATGCGTGATCTCTCCTCTCCCTCTGAACGAAATCCAATCTGATAATTCTCAGAAAATGAACTGTAACTTAGTGAATACTAATCACAGAAAAATTAAACTTATGTCTAAAAAAACGTTAAGATGTCAGGTTTTAAATCATATAAGTCAAATCGAAAACAAACCTTCTGTGTTTATGTAATCTGTATGAAAAGAGAGCCATGTCAGAAGACTGTGATTCAGCTCATTATCCGCTAATGCAGCCACGCCCACGGAGCCAGCGCTATTCAGACGCAAATTCAGAGGCAATACATGCATTCATCATCTCAATCGTGTATTTATTGTCTTGAAAAGTGTTTATCTGGATGTAAAAGTCATGGTTAGCGATCTCTAGAAGACATACAGTTAGTTCCTGTTTACTTTTCTTCTATGGATGAATTTTAGATGAGTTTTTGTTTCTTTAGCGCCCTCCTGCAGCTGTATGAATTGGAAACTCCATTCATGGAATAGCCTCTTCTTCTTTTAGATGAATTTGTGGACTAAAAATGCATAGAGCGCCCTCCGACTTCAAGGATGAATTGAAAACACCAGCGCTCATAGTAATGACAGTGAATATTAAATAAAAATAACTCTTCTGTATAGAAAATTGACATAAGCATATGAGAATCCAATATTTCTCCAAATGTGCATGCTTTTAAACTAAAAGCCTATATTCAGACTCTTTGCATCACAGAAATACATTATATTTTAAAGTATAATATAAAACCATTACTTTATATTGTAATAATATTTTTCTGTATGTTTCATATATCATAATGAGCTTGAGACATCACAGAAGGTTTTTTTCACAGCCTACCTGACTGAAATGCCTCATTAATATGCAAGTCATTTCAGCTCATTACTATCCAATTCTTTTGTCTTCTCAGGTGAGAATGGCCCATTTTCAGTGGTGATTCACGCCTCCTCGCATACTGTGTTCCTTGGCAAAAAGTGTCTTACAAAAACTAAATCAATATATTGTTTTATATGAAGGAGTAGGCAGCATAATTTTTACATAATTCTGAAGCAAAAATTCTAGTCTACAACCTCCAATACCCAAAAGTCTTGTGAACACAGATTTACTATACTTTTTTTGGCCTTATTTCAGTGACTTAAGTTTTTTGTTTTTTCAATAACCACGCATAAATGTTATTCCTTCAAAAACACAAACATGTACATACATGTTCCTCACATATTATTGTAGCCTAGTTTGTGCTGAATACAGTGTAATGACACTTTTTCCATTAATATGTTTATGAAGAACTGAAAAAAGCACAAATGTCAGAGCATGTCAAAACTTCTCCAGGCCCCAAATCAGCCTCAGACTCCAGAGGGTTAAACAAAAATGACACCACCACTGTCACGATTGCAAAGGGAGTTTATTTACTGATTTGACATATACACTTTGCCAGACACTTTGCAACTTTACGACGCCATCAAAAGCATGTGTTCAAAAGCATGTGTTTACTTCCATTGTTGTGAACGTGCATTTTACTGGGCACTGTATTTTAAAAATACTTAAAACGTAAAAATCAATACGATATGCCGAGAAAGAGAGAGAGAGAGAGAGCGTTTGTGAGTGAGTGACCGAGTGATTTAGCGTGAGTGCGTTTGTATGTGTTCAAGTGAATGTGTGTGTGTGACGGCACGCGACTGGTCAGAAAGCAACGTGTAACGTTAGTCTGACATGTTTCTTGTCCACGACACCACAGGATTTCAGGATTTCAATATTTTCAAAATTGCGTCATCCATCTGACACAGTGACCATTGCAACAGACCAAAAAAATTGTGTAATCTGACACAGTGACTATCGCAACAGACAAAAAAAAAAATCATGTAATCTGATCTGACACAGTGACTAGTAAATTATCAACAGACAAAAAAATTGTGTAATCTGAACCAGACATTAGACATCGTCGACGTCTGATGCCAAATTGTCAAACATCGCCCAACCCTAGCTTCTTCTGTTTATTATCATATATGCATTAGTCAATAATAGTTTTTTTAAAAGCTAACGTTAGCCAATGGAAAGCATTTTACTTACTTTTCTGGGTGCATCCGTGACAGGTGTCTGTTAAAGTTTGAAGTTGTCCCAGTCTTTTCCTCAGTTGTGCAATTACACACAACATTTAGCGCTGCTCTTTCCAGCATTAGATGCAAAATTCGTGTAGGCGAATTTCACGATCTGGGGCACATCTTTCTGCATTTTCCAATTTTGAACATTTAGCACGCAAATCATGCACGAGTGTAAAGTGAGTGACGTCAGTGGGTGTGTTGTCAAGAGAGCGAGCGGTAGCAGTGTCTGTGAGGGAAAAAATAGATCCCGGCCGGTCTTGGGCACGAAACCTTATATAATATTATATATAAACTTATATAATTTTTTATAACATATTTAGTCAAAAACAACGTGATGAATGCTCAAGTCCGATTTTATATATCCTCGAGTCCGAGTCCAAGTACGAGTCATCAGTCCGCGAGTCCAAGTCGAGTCACGAGTCCAGAGAATGGAGTCTCGAGTCGGACTCGAGTCCAAAGAATAGTGATACTAAAAAAGAATCGAGTACTCCATCACTGACTGTTGGTGTACAGGGATTGTATGGTGTCAAAAGTTTTCCCACCAATGCCAATTTGTAGGAGTTTGTACAGTGAACCGTCATGCCAAATTGAGTCGAATGCTTTTTTTAAATCTACAAAACATGCAAATATTTTTCTTTGTTTGTCCTTGATGTTTTTGTTAATTAGTGTGTGAAGAGAATAGATGTGATCGGATGTGCGTTGTTTTGGTAAAAATCCAATTTGTGCTTTATTTAAAATGTTGTGTGTGGAGATGTGTGTGACAATCCGGCTGTTTATGATGCTGCAGAACAGTTTTCCTAACGCACTGCCCACACAGATGCCTCGATCGTCCTCAGTCAAATCGATCACCTTTTTTAAATATGGGGGTGATCAGTCCCTCAGACCAGATCTCAGGGAAGTTACCGGACCATAAAACCAGATTAAATAATTTAGCTAGAGCTTTATTCATACTGGGACTGTTGAGTTTAAGCATTTCATTGCTAATGTCATCTTGGCCACATGCTTTCTTTAATTTAAGTCTTTTAATATGTTCTGTTATTTCAGATATTGTTATTAATTTGTCTAATGTATTTTGATCATTTTTTAATTATTTTCTCCAAGTATACTAGTGTTTTCTTTATTTTACACTGAGGCTGGTTAAGGTCAGTATGTTCAATTTTTTGATAAAGATTTTCGAAATCTGAAATTTTCATCTGTCATCTCTCTATCTGTCTCTGTCATCCCTCTATCTGTCTATGACTGTATCTGTCATCTCTCTATCTGTCATTGACTGTATCTGTCATCCCTCTATCTATCACTGACTGTATCTGTCATCCCTCTATCTGTCTTTGACTGTATCTATCATCCCTCTATCTGTCTCTGACTTTATCTGTCATCCCTCTATCTGTCTCTGTCATCCCTCTATCTGTATCTGACTGTATCTGTCATCCCTCTATCTGTCACTGACTGTATCTGTCATCCCTCTATCTGTCTCTGATTGTATCTGTCATCTCTCTATCTGTCTCTGACTGTATCTGTCATCCCTCTGTCTGTCTCTGACTGTATCTGTCATCCCTCTATCTGTCTCTGTATCTGTCATCCCTCTATCTGCCTCTGACTGTATCTGTCATCCCTCTATCTGTCACTGACTGTATCTGGCATCCCTCTATCTGTCTCTGACTGTATCTGTCATCTGTATCTGTCATCTCTCTATCTGTCTCTGACTGTATCTGTCATCCCTCTATCTGTCTCTGTCATCCCTCTATCTTTCACTGACTGTATCTGTCATCCCTCTATCTGTCTCTGTCATCCCTCTATCTGTCTCTGTCTGCATCTGACTGTATCTGTCATCCCTCTATCTGTCACTGAATGTATCTGTCATCCCTCTATCTGTCTCTGTCATCCCTCTATCTGTCTCTGACTGTATGTGTCATCCCTCTATCTGTCACTGACTGTATCTGTCATCCTTCTATCTGTCACTGACTGTATCTGTCAACCCTGTCTGTCTCTGACTGTATCTATCATCCCTCTGTCTGTCTCTGACTATATCTGTCATCCCTCTATCTATCTCTGTCATCCCTCTATCTGTATCTGACTGTAGCTGTCATCCCTCTATCTGTCACTGACTGTATCTGTCATCCCTCTATCTGTCTCTGATTGTATCTGTCATCTCTCTATCTGTCTCTGACTGTATCTGTCATCCCTCTATCTGTCTCTGACTGTATCTGTCATCCCTCTATCTGTCTCTGTCTGCCTCTGACTGTATCTATCATCCCTCTATCTGTCACTCACTGTATCTGTCATCCCTCTATCTTTCACTGACTGTATCTGTCATCCCTCTATCTGTCTCTGACTGTATCTGTCATCCCTCTATATGTCTCTGACTGTATCTGTCATCCCCCTATCTGTCTCTGTCATCCCTCTATCTGTCTCGGTCTGCCTCTGACTGTATCTGTCATCCCTCTATCTGTCACTGACTGTATCTCTCATCCCTCTATCTGTCTCTGACTGTATCTGTCATCTCTCTCTGTCTCTGTCTGTATCTGTCATCCCTCTATCTTTCACTGATTGTATCTGTCATCCCTCTATCTGTCTCTGACTGTATCTGTCATCCCTCTATCTGTCTCTGACTGTATCTGTCATCCCTCTGTCTGTCTCTGATTGTATCTGTCATCTCTCTGTCTGACTCTGACTGTATCTGTCATCCCTCTGTCTGTCTCTGACTGTATCTGTCATCTCTCTATCTGTCTCTGACTGTATCTGTCATCCCTCTATCTGTCTCTGACTGTATCTGTCATCCCTCTATCTGTCACTGACTGCATCTGTCATCCCTCTGTCTGTCTCTGACTGTATCTGTCATCCCTCTGTCTGTCTCTGACTGTATCTGTCATCCCTCTATCTGTCTCTGTCATCCCTCTATCTGTCTCTGTCTGCCTCTGACTGTATCTGTCATCCCTCTATCTGTCACTGACTGTATCTGTCATCCCTCTATCTGCATCGGTCATCCCTCTGTCTGTCATTGACTGTATCTGTCATCCCTCTATCTGTCATCCCTCTGTCACTGACTGTATCTGTCATCCCTCTATCTGTCACTGACTGTATCTGTCATCCCTCTATCTGTCACTGACTGTATCTGTCAACCCTGTCTGTCTCTGACTGTATCTGTCATCTCTCTATCTGTATCTGTCATCCCTCTATCTGTATGTGTCACCCCTCTGTCTCTGACTGTATCTGTCATCCCTCTATCTGTCTCTGACTGTATGTGTCATCCCTCTATCTGTCACTGACTGTATCTGTAATCCCTCTATCTGTCTCTGACTGTATCTGTCATCTCTCTATCTGTCTCTGACTGTATCTGTCATCCCTCTATCTGTCTCTGACTGTATCTGTCATCCCTCTATCTGTCTCTGTCATCCCTCTATCTTTCACTGACTGTATCTGTCATCCCTCTATCTGTCACTGACTGTATCTGTCAACCCTGTCTGTCTCTGACTGTATCTGTCATCTCTCTATCTGTATCTGTCATCCCTCTATCTGTATCTGTCACCCCTCTGTCTCTGACTGTATCTGTCATCCCTCTATCTGTTTCTGTCATCCCTCTATCTGTTTCTGTCATCCCTCTATCTGTCTCTGTCATCCCTCTATCTTTCACTGACTGTATCTGTCATCCCTCTATCTGTCACTGACTGTATCTGTCAACCCTGTCTGTCTCTGACTGTATCTGTCATCTCTCTATCTGTATCTGTCATCCCTCTATCTGTATCCGTCACCCCTCTGTCTCTGACTGTATCTGTCATCCCTCTATCTGTTTCTGTCATCCCTCTCTCTGTCTCTGACTGTATCTGTCATCCCTCTATATGTCTCTGACTGTATCTGTCATCCCTCTATCCTTCTCTGTCATCCCTCTATCTGTCTCTGTCTGCCTCTGACTGTATCTGTCATCCCTCTATCTGTCACTGACTGTATCTGTCATCCCTCTATCTGTCTCTGACTGTATCTGTCATCCCTCTATCTGTCTCTGACTGTATCTGTCATCCCTCTATCTGTCTCTGTCATCCCTCTATCTTTCACTGACTGTATCTGTCATCTCTCTGTCTGTCTCTGACTGTATCTTTCATCCCTCTGTCTGTCTCTGACTGTATCTGTCATCTCTCTATCTGTCTCTGACTGTATCTGTCATCACTCTATCTGTTTCTGACTGTATCTGTCATCCCTCTATCTGTCCCTGACTGCATCTGTCATCCCTCTGTCTGTCTCTGACTGTATCTGTCATCCCTCTATTTGTATCTGTCATCCCTCTGTCTCTGACTGTATCTTTCATCCCTCTGTCTGTCTCTGACTGTATCTGTCATCTCTCTATCTGTCTCTGACTGTATCTGTCATCACTCTATCTGTTTCTGACTGTATCTGTCATCCCTCTATCTTTCACTGACTGTATCTGTCATCCCTCTATCTGTCTCTGACTGTATCTGTCATCCCTCTATCTGTCTCTGACTGTATCTGTCATCCCTCTGTCTGTCTCTGATTGTATCTGTCATCTCTCTGTCTGACTCTGACTGTATCTGTCATCCCTCTGTCTGTCTATGACTGTATCTGTCATCTCTCTATCTGTCACTGACTGTATCTGTAATCCCTCTATCTGTCTCTGACTGTATCTGTCATCTCTCTATCTGTCTCTGACTGTATCTTTCATCCCTCTATCTGTCTCTGACTGTATCTGTCATCCCTCTATCTGTCTCTGTCATCCCTCTATCTTTCACTGACTGTATCTGTCATCCCTCTATCTGTCACTGACTGTATCTGTCAACCCTGTCTGTCTCTGACTGTATCTGTCATCTCTCTATCTGTATCTGTCATCCCTCTATCTGTATCTGTCACCCCTCTGTCTCTGACTGTATCTGTCATCCCTCTATCTGTTTCTGTCATCCCTCTATCTGTTTCTGTCATCCCTCTATATGTCTCTGTCATCCCTCTATCTTTCACTGACTGTATCTGTCATCCCTCTATCTGTCACTGACTGTATCTGTCAACCCTGTCTGTCTCTGACTGTATCTGTCATCTCTCTATCTGTATCTGTCATCCCTCTATCTGTATCCGTCACCCCTCTGTCTCTGACTGTATCTGTCATCCCTCTATCTGTTTCTGTCATCCCTCTCTCTGTCTCTGACTGTATCTGTCATCCCTCTATCCTTCTCTGTCATCCCTCTATCTGTCTCTGTCTGCCTCTGACTGTATCTGTCATCCCTCTATCTGTCTCTGACTGTATCTGTCATCCCTCTATCTGTCTCTGACTGTATCTGTCATCCCTCTATCTGTCTCTGTCATCCCTCTATCTTTCACTGACTGTATCTGTCATCTCTCTGTCTGTCTCTGACTGTATCTTTCATCCCTCTGTCTGTCTCTGACTGTATCTGTCATCTCTCTATCTGTCTCTGACTGTATCTGTCATCACTCTATCTGTTTCTGACTGTATCTGTCATCCCTCTATCTGTCACTGACTGCATCTGTCATCCCTCTGTCTGTCTCATTTGTATCTGTCATCCCTCTGTCTCTGACTGTATCTGTCATCCCTCTATCTGTCACTGACTGTATCTGTCAACCCTGTCTGTCTCTGACTGTATCTGTCATCTCTCTATCTGTATCTGTCATCCCTCTATCTGTATCCGTCACCCCTCTGTCTCTGACTGTATCTGTCATCCCTCTATCTGTTTCTGTCATCCCTCTCTCTGTCTCTGACTGTATCTGTCATCCCTCTATATGTCTCTGACTGTATCTGTCATCCCTCTATCCTTCTCTGTCATCCCTCTATCTGTCTCTGTCTGCCTCTGACTGTATCTGTCATCCCTCTATCTGTCACTGACTGTATCTGTCATCCCTCTATCTGTCTCTGACTGTATCTGTCATCCCTCTATCTGTCTCTGACTGTATCTGTCATCCCTCTATCTGTCTCTGTCATCCCTCTATCTTTCACTGACTGTATCTGTCATCTCTCTGTCTGTCTCTGACTGTATCTTTCATCCCTCTGTCTGTCTCTGACTGTATCTGTCATCTCTCTATCTGTCTCTGACTGTATCTGTCATCACTCTATCTGTTTCTGACTGTATCTGTCATCCCTCTATCTGTCCCTGACTGCATCTGTCATCCCTCTGTCTGTCTCTGACTGTATCTGTCATCCCTCTATTTGTATCTGTCATCCCTCTGTCTCTGACTGTATCTTTCATCCCTCTGTCTGTCTCTGACTGTATCTGTCATCTCTCTATCTGTCTCTGACTGTATCTGTCATCACTCTATCTGTTTCTGACTGTATCTGTCATCCCTCTATCTTTCACTGACTGTATCTGTCATCCCTCTATCTGTCTCTGACTGTATCTGTCATCCCTCTATCTGTCTCTGACTGTATCTGTCATCCCTCTGTCTGTCTCTGATTGTATCTGTCATCTCTCTGTCTGACTCTGACTGTATCTGTCATCCCTCTGTCTGTCTATGACTGTATCTGTCATCTCTCTATCTGTCACTGACTGTATCTGTAATCCCTCTATCTGTCTCTGACTGTATCTGTCATCTCTCTATCTGTCTCTGACTGTATCTTTCATCCCTCTATCTGTCTCTGACTGTATCTGTCATCCCTCTATCTGTCTCTGTCATCCCTCTATCTTTCACTGACTGTATCTGTCATCCCTCTATCTGTCACTGACTGTATCTGTCAACCCTGTCTGTCTCTGACTGTATCTGTCATCTCTCTATCTGTATCTGTCATCCCTCTATCTGTATCTGTCACCCCTCTGTCTCTGACTGTATCTGTCATCCCTCTATCTGTTTCTGTCATCCCTCTATCTGTTTCTGTCATCCCTCTATATGTCTCTGTCATCCCTCTATCTTTCACTGACTGTATCTGTCATCCCTCTATCTGTCACTGACTGTATCTGTCAACCCTGTCTGTCTCTGACTGTATCTGTCATCTCTCTATCTGTATCTGTCATCCCTCTATCTGTATCCGTCACCCCTCTGTCTCTGACTGTATCTGTCATCCCTCTATCTGTTTCTGTCATCCCTCTCTCTGTCTCTGACTGTATCTGTCATCCCTCTATCCTTCTCTGTCATCCCTCTATCTGTCTCTGTCTGCCTCTGACTGTATCTGTCATCCCTCTATCTGTCTCTGACTGTATCTGTCATCCCTCTATCTGTCTCTGACTGTATCTGTCATCCCTCTATCTGTCTCTGTCATCCCTCTATCTTTCACTGACTGTATCTGTCATCTCTCTGTCTGTCTCTGACTGTATCTTTCATCCCTCTGTCTGTCTCTGACTGTATCTGTCATCTCTCTATCTGTCTCTGACTGTATCTGTCATCACTCTATCTGTTTCTGACTGTATCTGTCATCCCTCTATCTGTCACTGACTGCATCTGTCATCCCTCTGTCTGTCTCATTTGTATCTGTCATCCCTCTGTCTCTGACTGTATCTGTCATCCCTCTATCTGTCTCTGTCATCCCTCTATCTGTATCTGACTGTATCTGTCATCTCTCTATCTGTCTCTGACTGTATCTGTCATCTCTCTATCCGTCTCTGACTGTATCTGTCATCCCTCTATCTGTCTCTGACTGTATCTGTCATCCCTCTATCTGTCACTGACTGCATCTGTCATCCCTCTGTCTGTCTCTGACTGTATCTGTCATCCCTCTGTCTGTCTCTGACTGTATCTGTCATCCCTCTATCTGTCTCTGTCATCCCTCTATCTGTCTCTGTCTGCCTCTGACTGTATCTGTCATCCCTCTATCTGTCACTGACTGTATCTGTCATCCCTCTATCTGCATCTGTCATCCCTCTGTCTGTCATTGACTGTATCTGTCATCCCTCTATCTGTCATCCCTCTGTCACTGACTGTATCTGTCATCCCTCTATCTGTCACTGACTGTATCTGTCATCCCTCTATCTGTCACTGACTGTATCTGTCAACCCTGTCTGTCTCTGACTGTATCTGTCATCTCTCTATCTGTATCTGTCATCCCTCTATCTGTATGTGTCACCCCTCTGTCTCTGACTGTATCTGTCATCCCTCTATCTGTCTCTGACTGTATGTGTCATCCCTCTATCTGTCACTGACTGTATCTGTAATCCCTCTATCTGTCTCTGACTGTATCTGTCATCTCTCTATCTGTCTCTGACTGTATCTGTCATCCCTCTATCTGTCTCTGACTGTATCTGTCATCCCTCTATCTGTCTCTGTCATCCCTCTATCTTTCACTGACTGTATCTGTCATCCCTCTATCTGTCACTGACTGTATCTGTCAACCCTGTCTGTCTCTGACTGTATCTGTCATCTCTCTATCTGTATCTGTCATCCCTCTATCTGTATCTGTCACCCCTCTGTCTCTGACTGTATCTGTCATCCCTCTATCTGTTTCTGTCATCCCTCTATCTGTTTCTGTCATCCCTCTATCTGTCTTTGTCATCCCTCTATCTTTCACTGACTGTATCTGTCATCCCTCTATCTGTCACTGACTGTATCTGTCAACCCTGTCTGTCTCTGACTGTATCTGTCATCTCTCTATCTGTATCTGTCATCCCTCTATCTGTATCCGTCACCCCTCTGTCTCTGACTGTATCTGTCATCCCTCTATCTGTTTCTGTCATCCCTCTCTCTGTCTCTGACTGTATCTGTCATCCCTCTATATGTCTCTGACTGTATCTGTCATCCCTCTATCCTTCTCTGTCATCCCTCTATCTGTCTCTGTCTGCCTCTGACTGTATCTGTCATCCCTCTATCTGTCACTGACTGTATCTGTCATCCCTCTATCTGTCTCTGACTGTATCTGTCATCCCTCTATCTGTCTCTGACTGTATCTGTCATCCCTCTATCTGTCTCTGTCATCCCTCTATCTTTCACTGACTGTATCTGTCATCTCTCTGTCTGTCTCTGACTGTATCTTTCATCCCTCTGTCTGTCTCTGACTGTATCTGTCATCTCTCTATCGGTCTCTGACTGTATCTGTCATCACTCTATCTGTTTCTGACTGTATCTGTCATCCCTCTATCTGTCCCTGACTGCATCTGTCATCCCTCTGTCTGTCTCTGACTGTATCTGTCATCCCTCTATTTGTATCTGTCATCCCTCTGTCTCTGACTGTATCTGTCATCCCTCTATCTGTCTCTGTCATCCCTCTATCTTTCACTGACTGTATCTGTCATCCCTCTATCTGTCTCTGACTGTATCTGTCATCCCTCTATCTGTCTCTGACTGTATCTGTCATCCCTCTGTCTGTCTCTGATTGTATCTGTCATCTCTCTGTCTGACTCTGACTGTATCTGTCATCCCTCTGTCTGTCTCTGACTGTATCTGTCATCTCTCTACCTGTCACTGACTGTATCTGTAATCCCTCTATCTGTCTCTGACTGTATCTGTCATCTCTCTATCTGTCTCTGACTGTATCTTTCATCCCTCTATCTGTCTCTGACTGTATCTGTCATCCCTCTATCTGTCACTGACTGTATCTGTCAACCCTGTCTGTCTGTCTCTGACTGTATCTGTCATCTCTCTATCTGTATCTGTCATCCCTCTATCTGTATCTGTCACCCCTCTGTCTCTGACTGTATCTGTCATCCCTCTATCTGTTTCTGTCATCCCTCTATCTGTTTCTGTCATCCCTCTATCTGTCTCTGTCATCCCTCTATCTTTCACTGACTGTATCTGTCATCCCTCTATCTGTCACTGACTGTATCTGTCAACCCTGTCCGTCTCTGACTGTATCTGTCATCTCTCTATCTGTATCTGTCATCCCTCTATCTGTATCCGTCACCCCTCTGTCTCTGACTGTATCTGTCATCCCTCTATCTGTTTCTGTCATCCCTCTCTCTGTCTCTGACTGTATCTGTCATCCCTCTATCCTTCTCTGTCATCCCTCTATCTGTCTCTGTCTGCCTCTGACTGTATCTGTCATCCCTCTATCTGTCACTGACTGCATCTGTCATCCCTCTGTCTGTCTCATTTGTATCTGTCATCCCTCTGTCTCTGACTGTATCTGTCATCCCTCTATCTGTCTCTGTCATCCCTCTATCTGTATCTGACTGTATCTGTCATCTCTCTATCTGTCTCTGACTGTATCTGTCATCTCTCTATCCGTCTCTGACTGTATCTGTCATCCCTCTATCTGTCTCTGACTGTATCTGTCATCCCTCTATCTGTCTCTGTCATCCCTCTATCTTTCACTGACTGTATCTGTCATCTCTCTGTCTGTCTCTGACTGTATCTTTCATCCCTCTGTCTGTCTCTGACTGTATCTGTCATCTCTCTATCTGTCCCTGACTGCATCTGTCATCCCTCTGTCTGTCTCTGACTGTATCTGTCATCCCTCTATTTGTATCTGTCATCCCTCTGTCTCTGACTGTATCTGTCATCCCTCTATCTGTCTCTGTCATCCCTCTATCTTTCACTGACTGTATCTGTCATCCCTCTATCTGTCTCTGACTGTATCTGTCATCCCTCTATCTGTCTCTGACTGTATCTGTCATCCCTCTGTCTGTCTCTGATTGTATCTGTCATCTCTCTGTCTGACTCTGACTGTATCTGTCATCCCTCTGTCTGTCTCTGACTGTATCTGTCATCTCTCTATCTGTCACTGACTGTATCTGTAATCCCTCTATCTGTCTCTGACTGTATCTGTCATCTCTCTATCTGTCTCTGACTGTATCTTTCATCCCTCTATCTGTCTCTGACTGTATCTGTCATCCCTCTATCTGTCTCTGTCATCCCTCTATCTTTCACTGACTGTATCTGTCATCCCTCTATCTGTCACTGACTGTATCTGTCAACCCTGTCTGTCTCTGACTGTATCTGTCATCTCTCTATCTGTATCTGTCATCCCTCTATCTGTATCTGTCACCCCTCTGTCTCTGACTGTATCTGTCATCCCTCTATCTGTTTCTGTCATCCCTCTATCTGTATCTGTCACCCCTCTGTCTCTGACTGTATCTGTCATCCCTCTATCTGTTTCTGTCATCCCTCTATCTGTTTCTGTCATCCCTCTATCTGTCTCTGTCATCCCTCTATCTTTCACTGACTGTATCTGTCATCCCTCTATCTGTCACTGACTGTATCTGTCAACCCTGTCTGTCTCTGACTGTATCTGTCATCTCTCTATCTGTATCTGTCATCCCTCTATCTGTATCCGTCACCCCTCTGTCTCTGACTGTATCTGTCATCCCTCTATCTGTTTCTGTCATCCCTCTCTCTGTCTCTGACTGTATCTGTCATCCCTCTATATGTCTCTGACTGTATCTGTCATCCCTCTATCCTTCTCTGTCATCCCTCTATCTGTCTCTGTCATCCCTCTATCTTTCACTGACTGTATCTGTCATCTCTCTGTCTGTCTCTGACTGTATCTTTCATCCCTCTGTCTGTCTCTGACTGTATCTGTCATCTCTCTATCTGTCTCTGACTGTATCTGTCATCACTCTATCTGTTTCTGACTGTATCTGTCATCCCTCTATCTGTCCCTGACTGCATCTGTCATCCCTCTGTCTGTCTCTGACTGTATCTGTCATCCCTCTATTTGTATCTGTCATCCCTCTGTCTCTGACTGTATCTTTCATCCCTCTGTCTGTCTCTGACTGTATCTGTCATCTCTCTATCTGTCTCTGACTGTATCTGTCATCACTCTATCTGTTTCTGACTGTATCTGTCATCCCTCTATCTTTCACTGACTGTATCTGTCATCCCTCTATCTGTCTCTGACTGTATCTGTCATCCCTCTATCTTTCACTGACTGTATCTGTCATCCCTCTATCTGTCTCTGACTGTATCTGTCATCCCTCTATCTGTCTCTGACTGTATCTGTCATCCCTCTGTCTGTCTCTGATTGTATCTGTCATCTCTCTGTCTGACTCTGACTGTATCTGTCATCCCTCTGTCTGTCTCTGACTGTATCTGTCATCTCTCTATCTGTCACTGACTGTATCTGTAATCCCTCTATCTGTCTCTGACTGTATCTGTCATCTCTCTATCTGTCTCTGACTGTATCTGTCATCCCTCTATCTGTCTCTGACTGTATCTGTCATCCCTCTATCTGTCTCTGTCATCCCTCTATCTTTCACTGACTGTATCTGTCATCCCTCTATCTGTCACTGACTGTATCTGTCAACCCTGTCTGTCTCTGACTGTATCTGTCATCTCTCTATCTGTATCTGTCATCCCTCTATCTGTATCTGTCACCCCTCTGTCTCTGACTGTATCTGTCATCCCTCTATCTGTTTCTGTCATCCCTCTATCTGTTTCTGTCATCCCTCTATCTGTCTCTGTCATCCCTCTATCTTTCACTGACTGTATCTGTCATCCCTCTATCTGTCACTGACTGTATCTGTCAACCCTGTCCGTCTCTGACTGTATCTGTCATCTCTCTATCTGTATCTGTCATCCCTCTATCTGTATCCGTCACCCCTCTGTCTCTGACTGTATCTGTCATCCCTCTATCTGTTTCTGTCATCCCTCTCTCTGTCTCTGACTGTATCTGTCATCCCTCTATCCTTCTCTGTCATCCCTCTATCTGTCTCTGTCTGCCTCTGACTGTATCTCTCATCCCTCTATCTGTCACTGACTGTATCTGTCATCCCTCTATCTGTCTCTGACTGTATCTGTCATCCCTCTATCTGTCTCTGTCATCCCTCTATCTTTCACTGACTGTATCTGTCATCTCTCTGTCTGTCTCTGACTGTATCTTTCATCCCTCTGTCTGTCTCTGACTGTATCTGTCATCTCTCTATCTGTCTCTGACTGTATCTGTCATCACTCTATCTGTTTCTGACTGTATCTGTCATCCCTCTATCTGTCACTGACTGCATCTGTCATCCCTCTGTCTGTCTCATTTGTATCTGTCATCCCTCTGTCTCTGACTGTATCTGTCATCCCTCTATCTGTCTCTGTCATCCCTCTATCTGTATCTGACTGTATCTGTCATCTCTCTATCTGTCTCTGACTGTATCTGTCATCTCTCTATCCGTCTCTGACTGTATCTGTCATCCCTCTATCTGTCTCTGACTGTATCTGTCATCCCTCTATCTGTCACTGACTGCATCTGTCATCCCTCTGTCTGTCTCTGACTGTATCTGTCATCCCTCTGTCTGTCTCTGACTGTATCTGTCATCCCTCTATCTGTCTCTGTCATCCCTCTATCTGTCTCTGTCTGCCTCTGACTGTATCTGTCATCCCTCTATCTCTCACTGACTGTATCTGTCATCCCTCTATCTGCATCTGTCATCCCTCTGTCTGTCATTGACTGTATCTGTCATCCCTCTATCTGTCATCCCTCTGTCACTGACTGTATCTGTCATCCCTCTATCTGTCACTGACTGTATCTGTCATCCCTCTATCTGTCACTGACTGTATCTGTCAACCCTGTCTGTCTCTGACTGTATCTGTCATCTCTCTATCTGTATCTGTCATCCCTCTATCTGTATGTGTCACCCCTCTGTCTCTGACTGTATCTGTCATCCCTCTATCTGTCTCTGACTGTATGTGTCATCCCTCTATCTGTCACTGACTGTATCTGTAATCCCTCTATCTGTCTCTGACTGTATCTGTCATCTCTCTATCTGTCTCTGACTGTATCTGTCATCCCTCTATCTGTCTCTGACTGTATCTGTCATCCCTCTATCTGTCTCTGTCATCCCTCTATCTTTCACTGACTGTATCTGTCATCCCTCTATCTGTCACTGACTGTATCTGTCAACCCTGTCTGTCTCTGACTGTATCTGTCATCTCTCTATCTGTATCTGTCATCCCTCTATCTGTATCTGTCACCCCTCTGTCTCTGACTGTATCTGTCATCCCTCTATCTGTTTCTGTCATCCCTCTATCTGTTTCTGTCATCCCTCTATCTGTCTTTGTCATCCCTCTATCTTTCACTGACTGTATCTGTCATCCCTCTATCTGTCACTGACTGTATCTGTCAACCCTGTCTGTCTCTGACTGTATCTGTCATCTCTCTATCTGTATCTGTCATCCCTCTATCTGTATCCGTCACCCCTCTGTCTCTGACTGTATCTGTCATCCCTCTATCTGTTTCTGTCATCCCTCTCTCTGTCTCTGACTGTATCTGTCATCCCTCTATATGTCTCTGACTGTATCTGTCATCCCTCTATCCTTCTCTGTCATCCCTCTATCTGTCTCTGTCTGCCTCTGACTGTATCTGTCATCCCTCTATCTGTCACTGACTGTATCTGTCATCCCTCTATCTGTCTCTGACTGTATCTGTCATCCCTCTATCTGTCTCTGACTGTATCTGTCATCCCTCTATCTGTCTCTGTCATCCCTCTATCTTTCACTGACTGTATCTGTCATCTCTCTGTCTGTCTCTGACTGTATCTTTCATCCCTCTGTCTGTCTCTGACTGTATCTGTCATCTCTCTATCTGTCTCTGACTGTATCTGTCATCACTCTATCTGTTTCTGACTGTATCTGTCATCCCTCTATCTGTCCCTGACTGCATCTGTCATCCCTCTGTCTGTCTCTGACTGTATCTGTCATCCCTCTATTTGTATCTGTCATCCCTCTGTCTCTGACTGTATCTGTCATCCCTCTATCTGTCTCTGTCATCCCTCTATCTTTCACTGACTGTATCTGTCATCCCTCTATCTGTCTCTGACTGTATCTGTCATCCCTCTATCTGTCTCTGACTGTATCTGTCATCCCTCTGTCTGTCTCTGATTGTATCTGTCATCTCTCTGTCTGACTCTGACTGTATCTGTCATCCCTCTGTCTGTCTCTGACTGTATCTGTCATCTCTCTATCTGTCACTGACTGTATCTGTAATCCCTCTATCTGTCTCTGACTGTATCTGTCATCTCTCTATCTGTCTCTGACTGTATCTTTCATCCCTCTATCTGTCTCTGACTGTATCTGTCATCCCTCTGTCTGTCACTGACTGTATCTGTCAACCCTGTCTGTCTGTCTCTGACTGTATCTGTCATCTCTCTATCTGTATCTGTCATCCCTCTATCTGTATCTGTCACCCCTCTGTCTCTGACTGTATCTGTCATCCCTCTATCTGTTTCTGTCATCCCTCTATCTGTCTCTGTCATCCCTCTATCTTTCACTGACTGTATCTGTCATCCCTCTATCTGTCACTGACTGTATCTGTCAACCCTGTCCGTCTCTGACTGTATCTGTCATCTCTCTATCTGTATCTGTCATCCCTCTATCTGTATCCGTCACCCCTCTGTCTCTGACTGTATCTGTCATCCCTCTATCTGTTTCTGTCATCCCTCTCTCTGTCTCTGACTGTATTTGTCATCCCTCTATCCTTCTCTGTCATCCCTCTATCTGTCTCTGTCTGCCTCTGACTGTATCTGTCATCCCTCTATCTGTCACTGACTGCATCTGTCATCCCTCTGTCTGTCTCATTTGTATCTGTCATCCCTCTGTCTCTGACTGTATCTGTCATCCCTCTATCTGTCTCTGTCATCCCTCTATCTGTATCTGACTGTATCTGTCATCTCTCTATCTGTCTCTGACTGTATCTGTCATCTCTCTATCCGTCTCTGACTGTATCTGTCATCCCTCTATCTGTCTCTGACTGTATCTGTCATCCCTCTATCTGTCTCTGTCATCCCTCTATCTTTCACTGACTGTATCTGTCATCTCTCTGTCTGTCTCTGACTGTATCTTTCATCCCTCTGTCTGTCTCTGACTGTATCTGTCATCTCTCTATCTGTCCCTGACTGCATCTGTCATCCCTCTGTCTGTCTCTGACTGTATCTGTCATCCCTCTATTTGTATCTGTCATCCCTCTGTCTCTGACTGTATCTGTCATCCCTCTATCTGTCTCTGTCATCCCTCTATCTTTCACTGACTGTATCTGTCATCCCTCTATCTGTCTCTGACTGTATCTGTCATCCCTCTATCTGTCTCTGACTGTATCTGTCATCCCTCTGTCTGTCTCTGATTGTATCTGTCATCTCTCTGTCTGACTCTGACTGTATCTGTCATCCCTCTGTCTGTCTCTGACTGTATCTGTCATCTCTCTATCTGTCACTGACTGTATCTGTAATCCCTCTATCTGTCTCTGACTGTATCTGTCATCTCTCTATCTGTCTCTGACTGTATCATTCATCCCTCTATCTGTCTCTGACTGTATCTGTCATCCCTCTAGCTGTCTCTGTCATCCCTCTATCTTTCACTGACTGTATCTGTCATCCCTCTATCTGTCACTGACTGTATCTGTCAACCCTGTCTGTCTCTGACTGTATCTGTCATCTCTCTATCTGTATCTGTCATCCCTCTATCTGTATCTGTCACCCCTCTGTCTCTGACTGTATCTGTCATCCCTCTATCTGTTTCTGTCATCCCTCTATCTGTATCTGTCACCCCTCTGTCTCTGACTGTATCTGTCATCCCTCTATCTGTTTCTGTCATCCCTCTATCTGTTTCTGTCATCCCTCTCTCTGTCTCTGACTGTATCTGTCATCCCTCTATATGTCTCTGACTGTATCTGTCATCCCTCTATCCTTCTCTGTCATCCCTCTATCTGTCTCTGTCATCCCTCTATCTTTCACTGACTGTATCTGTCATCTCTCTGTCTGTCTCTGACTGTATCTTTCATCCCTCTGTCTGTCTCTGACTGTATCTGTCATCTCTCTATCTGTCTCTGACTGTATCTGTCATCACTCTATCTGTTTCTGACTGTATCTGTCATCCCTCTATCTGTCCCTGACTGCATCTGTCATCCCTCTGTCTGTCTCTGACTGTATCTGTCATCCCTCTATTTGTATCTGTCATCCCTCTGTCTCTGACTGTATCTGTCATCCCTCTATCTGTCTCTGTCATCCCTCTATCTTTCACTGACTGTATCTGTCATCCCTCTATCTGTCTCTGACTGTATCTGTCATCCCTCTATCTGTCTCTGACTGTATCTGTCATCCCTCTGTCTGTCTCTGATTGTATCTGTCATCTCTCTGTCTGACTCTGACTGTATCTGTCATCCCTCTGTCTGTCAAGATTCAAGATTCAAGATTCAAAAATAGCTTTATTGGCATGGAGAAAGGAATCCTTACATTGCCAAAGCATTAATAACAGTCAATAAAAATAAATAAATAAATAAATAAAATAATAATAATGAAGAAAGAAAAAATCAGCAATAAAATAGCAATAATAATAATAAAATTGCAATAAAAATGTTCAATCTTATAATATTTATAGAAGTGTCTCTAGGCATTTAGTGAGTGTGTTGGTAGTTCTGTCCCGCTGGAGGCTCTTTCGTCGTGACAGGACCTCACGTACCTGGCAGCCAGGTTTGAGCTTGCTGGGCTTTCTCCTAGCAGGTATGGGAGTTTTTCCATATTTGATCTCTGATGAAAGTCTTTGTGGTGGGTTGTGAAATGGGGATAGAAAGCGTCCCTAATTTGTGCATATTTAGGGCAGGATGTCAGAAAGTGCAGTTCTGTTTCCACTTCATTCTCTGTGCAGTGGGGACACAGCCGGTCTTCCTTTGGTAGCCAGGTCTGTCTGTGTCTGCCTGTCTCTATTGTGAGATTGTGTTCACTGAGTCTGTAAATGCTCAGGACTTTTCTCAGTTTAGGGTCACTCACTGTACTCAGGTATCCTGCCAATTCATATTCTCTGTTTAGGGCCAAATAGCATTCCAATTTACTTTGTAGGGCTGTTGCATCTGTCCAATGATTTAGGTATTTTTCTTTTTGTGTTTTAATTATTTGGTTTGGTCTGGCTAAGTTTTTATTTTCAGTCAGACATGTTGTTGTTTGTGTAGTCAACTCTAAGACCAATTGGCCGAGGGCGTTTCTTCCTGGTGTCAGCTCTTGGTAGTTCAGGGCTTTGTGATGGAGGGTCTGTTTATCACTATTTTTTAGGTGGGCATGGAATTTAATGGCCCTTTTTTGAATTGTGATTATAAGTGGGTAGAATCCTAATTCTGCTCTGCAGGCATTATTTGGGGTTTTGCGCTGTACTCTGAGCAAAACTTTGCATAGTTCGGTCTGTAGAGTCTCTATTGGGTGTTTGTCCCATTTAGTGAACTCTTGGTTTGTGAGTGGACCCCAGACTTCACTCCCATAGAGCGCGATGGGCTCTATTACTGATTTGATTATTTTTTTTTATCCAGATTCTGATTGGGATGTCAATTTTAATATTTCTCTTAATAGCGTAAAAAGCTCTCCGTGCCTTGTCTTTCAGGTCGTTAACAGCTTTATTAAAGTTCCCTGTGTTACTAATATTTATGCCAAGGTAAGTGTAGTTCTGCGTGTGCTCAAGGAGCATTTTGTCTAATTTAAAACTATGATGTTGGTCTTGGCAGCTGGGTCTTTTCGGAAAATCATTATTTTTGTCTTTTTGGGGTTAACTGATAGGGCCCATGACTGACAGAAGCTGTGCAGGAGGTCTAGATGCTGCTGTAGACCCTCTTTAGTGGGAGACAGCAGCACCAGATCATCAGCAAACAGGAGACATTTGACTTCAGTGTCTAGTAGAGTAAGACCAGGTGCTTCAGACTGATCCAGAGCCCTCGCTAACTCATTTATGTATATATTGAACAGTGCAGGACTTAAGCTACAGCCCTGTCTCACTCCACGACACTGAGGGAGGAATTCTGTGTGTTTGTTACCAATTTTAACAGCAAATTTGTTGTTTGTGTACATTGATTTGATGATGTCATATGTTTTTCCTCCGATACCGCACTGGATTAATTGAAGAAAAAGACCTTCATGCCAAATGGAGTCGAAAGCTTTTTTGAAGTCAACAAAGCATGAGAAAATTTTGCTTTTGTTTTGGTTTATTTGCTTATCAATTAAGGTATGGAGAGTGTATATATGGTCTGATGTGCGATATTTTGGTTGGAAGCCAATTTGACACTTGCTTAGGACATTTCTGTCTCTGAGAAAATGAGTTAGTCTGCTGTTTAGGATGTTGCAGAAAAGTTTACCTAGGTTGCTGTTTACACATATGCCACGGTAGTTATTAGGGTCAAATCTGTCTCCGTTTTTATGGATTGGGGTAATTAGGCCTTTGTTCCAAATGTTGGGGAATATACCTGAACTAAGGATGATATTGAATAGCTTGAGGATGGCTAATTTGAATTTGTGGTCTGTATATTTTATCATTTCATTTAGGATGCCATCGACTCCACAGGCTTTTTGGGTTTTCAGGGTTTGTATTTTGTCTAATAGTTCAGCTAGTGTAATTGGATAGTCTAAGGGGTTCTGGTAGTCTTTGATGGTCTTCTCTAAAACCTTTAGTTTTTCATACATTGCATTTTGTTCCCGATTGTTGTCTATATTACTAAAAAGGTTGGAGAAGTGGTTTATCCAAACATTTCCATTCTGGATGGCTAGCTCTTGATGGTGCGATTTGTTTAGTGTGTTCCAATGTTTCCAGAAGTGGTTGGATTCTAAGGATTCTTCAATTTCTCTGAGTTGACTTTTTGTGTTTTGTTCTTTTTTCTTTCTTAAAGTATTCCTATATTGTTTAAGTTTTTCATGATAGAGATGACGGATGTTCTCATTGTCAGCATCTCTGTGTTTCTGGTTTGATAGAATTCTTACTTCTTTCCTAAGTCTTTTGCAGTCATTGTCAAACCATTTCTCAGTGGCATGTGGTCTTTTTGCTTTTCTTTTTGTGTTTTTTAAGTTTGATAATGTTGCTGAGATCTCAAATATTCTGTTCAGCTTGTCTACTGCTAGGTCTGTACCTTCACTGTTATGCAGGAAAGGAATGGCAAGGAATTGGTCTAACAGAACTTGAATTTTTGGTTGACTAATTGTACTTGTATATGTGTCTTTACTGTTTTGTTTCCATCTATACGTGTTTCTAAGTGAGTGAAGCTTGGTTTGTTTAGATGCTTCTTGGTTGGGCATTGCTCTGGTTAAGTAGAGGGTTATTTTACTGTGGTCTGATAGTGGGTTTAGTCGGCTGACTGTGAACGCTCTTAGGGAGTTTGGGTTAAGGTCTGTAAGAAAATAGTCGACTGTACTGCTACCAAAAGGTGAGCTGTAGGTGTATCTACCGTAGGAATCTCCTCTTAGTCTGCCATTGACTATGTACATACCTAGTGTGCGACACAGATGAAGAAGTTGTGTTCCGCTTTTGTTTGTTATTTTATCATAGTTGTGTCTTCGTGTGTGTATAGGTGGGGGGAGGACGTCACCTCCAGGCAGGTGTTTGTCCCCCTGAGAGTTAAGTGTGTCCATTTCTTCTCCTGTTCTGGCATTTAGGTCTCCACAAATCAGTACACTTCCCTGTGACTGGAAGTAATTAATGTCTTCTTCAAGAATGGAGAAACTGTCTTCATTAAAATAGGGAGACTCTGCTGGAGGGATATAAGTGGCACATAGGAAGATATTTTTCTCTGTTGCAGTGACTGTCCGATTAATTTCTAACCATGTATAGAATTGTCCTGTTTTAGCTACTTTGATGGCATGGACAAGATTTGATCTGTACCAAATAAGCATGCCTCCTGAGTCTCTTCCTTGTGTCACTCCAGGCAGTTTAATGGATGGGATGATGAGTTCTCTGTAGTCTTTGGGGCAGCCGGTGGGTCCATCTCTGCTCCATGTCTCCTGCAGGATGATGATGTCTGAATTTCTTATTTCTGTGTTGAAATCTGTATTTTTGCTTTTGAGGCCAAAGGTAGAGGATCTCAGGCCTTGAATGTTCCAACATGATATTATAAATGCTTTGTTGTCCATAGGGTCTTAGTTTTGTTGATATGTTTTGAACTATGACAGTAGGTGTGAGCAGATGAGGTTGAGCATCTGACGGATGTCTCTGAGCTCTGATGTTGTGGCTTGTACTGGTCCTGTTGTTGGTTTTCTGCTCACTATCTGAGCATAGCTGTGGCTGCCGGGGGTCTGCTGTATATGAGGGGGGTAGGGGGTAGGCAGGAGTGGCTTTGGTCTGGCCTGATGCACTGAATGTGTGGTTGTGAGGGCTGGGAGAAGATGCTCAGGTGTTGGCTGGGGTGGTCTCAGCATGTGAGAGTGCTGTTGTCGTGATGGAAGTCTTCTGGATGTTCTCTCTGGGTGTACACTGTACTTTCCTACAGGTCTGGGTAGATGTTGTTGGACTCTGTTGCTCCTGGGGGTGCTGTTGCGGTTCCGATTCAGGGCCACATCTTTTAGGGTCCTGGCGAAGACAGGAACAGCTGTTTTGTACAGATGGACATGGTCGTAGAGGCATGTGAAGTCCAGGGTGGGGTGGTGTGCTAGGTGCACATTGGGTTTAAGTGCACAGGTACGGGAGAGGTTGGCATTCACCCGGTGGATAGTGTCAGGGTGGAAGTCTTTTCGGGGCAGCAGTGTGGAGATGGTAATTTTAGCGTGTGGGAAGGTGGTTGAGGCCTTTTCAATCACTGTTTGTAATGATGTAGCCACCCTCTCCTGTTGGGTTCTCAGGTCGTTTGTGCCGGTGTGGATTATTATATGGCTTGGGGATCCCAGTTTGTCCACACTTAGCGATTTGAGTGCACTCTGAGTGTTCGGACACCAGAGTTTGACCACACTGTGTTTGGGAAAGAGCTTCTTTTCATCAATAAATTTCCCATTTGAATCAATTAAAAGAGCGACTTCTGGTTTTACTGCTCCTTCTGTTGGTGTGGAGGGGTCGACTGAGTGTGATGTGGGGGAAATGTTTGATGGGAGAGGAGGATACTGGCTGTGATGTATCTCTGTTGTTTGGGAGCTGTGATCAGGGTGAAGGGTGTCCTGCTCCACCGGTTCCTCTGATGAGCTGAACTCGCTGTGCTGTGCTCCTCTGTCCTGCCTCAGTTCTCTTATTTCCATCCTCATTGCTGTTAGTTGCGCCCTGTACCTCAGTCTGTTGTAAGAACAGTGTTTCCAGTGTCTCCAGCTGGGCCCTCAGCCCCTCTCTCTCCTGCTGGAGTTCCTTCACTTCAGTCTGCAGTGTAGACAGCTCTCTCCTGAGGGTGTCCCTTTCTCTGTGTTTGGCTGTGGGGCTGTTGCTGGTCTGGTCTGTTGTCTGAACTTTTTGCAAGGAAAAGATCATCTCCTTGAGCTGTACCATTTCTCCTTCTAGCTCTGTGAACCTCTCCCTCATGTCAGTGCAATAGCAGTGTGAATGGGGGTCTTTGGTCTGGTTTATGCTCGAAGGGTCTCTCTGTTCTGTCTGGTCCTCATCTGTGTGGATGGTGTGGGAGACTGACTCCTCAGGAGTGATAAGATGGTTGCTGGTTATGGTCTCTTTCTGTGCTCTGTCTTTGATGCAGAGGAAGTCTTGTTCAAAGAGCCCATTGATGCTCTTTACCACCACTATACCTGTTGTTTTGTAGATATTAACATTGGTGGTAGTTGTGTCTTCCTCGTTTCTTATTTTTAGCTGGAAACCCCCACAGATGCCTTTTCTTTCAGCAGAGGGGTAGTGTGTAATGATGGCCTTGTGCCATGCATAGGGCTTGTTGGTGTAGAATATCAGGTTACTTATGCTGCCATCCTTATGTAGGTCTGCAAAAAGTGTTTCTGGGTTGTCAGTTAGTCTTTTGTTTTTGTAGACTTTCCGTGCTGTTTCATTTGTGACATCTTTGGGATAGTGCAGTGCGATGACCTCCACAGATGGGTGTTGTTTAGGCCTAACGCTCTGGTTGGAGGCTTCAGAACTCTTCTGAGGGCAGAAGGGGCGGAGCCAAGATGATGTGCTGGCCATAGTTGATTTAGAATCAAAACAGAATCAACTGAAATAACTGCCAGTTATTTGTTTATTTTTTCTCAGTGAAGATAATAATAATAAAAATTATAGATAAGCTAAAATATGACTTTTCTTTGATTGTTAAGATGGGAAAAAAAAAAAAAAAAAAAAATTCCTGTTGTCCAAAATTTCTTTCTGTGCTGTTCTTTCAAGCAAATATCCAATGAGAGAAATATATCACTGTCTCTTCAAATGCCTTTACCTCTCTTTTTCTGAAAGTTTTCTTCTTAGTTGTTGTTGTTGTTCGTTGTTTGTTGCTTGAAGTTATCCTTTCAAACATGAATATCCTTTCTGCAGAGGGTTGTCCTTTGATTATGTCCTCTTGAATTTTCCTCAGATTCAGGTGACAGTAAAAAAAAAAAAAAAAAAAACTGTTCTAATCCAACAAAAGCTTTGTCTAGATGTTGTCAAGATGTTGTTTTATGTTTAATCTTCTATTTTCTCTAGTTTATTGGCAAACTTTTCTCATTTTTCATGCAATTTTCATGCAATTCATCTGGAGCTCAACAGTTGCTGACAGTTTGTTGTTGTTGTTTTATGAATATGCAGATATCCACTGGAGTTAGGCCTTATATTGTAGCTTAATTTGTCCAAAAAACAGTTTCTAGGCAAATATTTTCCCAAAATATAGGCAGTTGATTGCAGATCTCATGTAGTATATCTGTACTCACTCTGAGAGCTCTTCTTCTTTTCTCTCTGTGGCAGTTGTAAGACCTTTTGGCCTGCTGTCAGCTAGTTGTCAGCTAGTTGTCCTCTTTGTCTTCTGTTGATTTTTCTTGATAAATTTGAACTTCTTTTTGTAGTTAATAAGTTGTAGAAGTCTTGTATTCTTGAAATGTATCAAAACTGAATGTTTGTCTTAACTTAAAACAACATTGAAACTAAAAAATCAGGAGCTCATTTTCTTGCTGCTGCTCAGCGGAATTCCCTCTCTCTCTCTGTCTGTCTCTGACTGTATCTGTCATCTCTCTATCTGTCACTGACTGTATCTGTAATCCCTCTATCTGTCTCTGACTGTATCTGTCATCTCTCTATCTGTCTCTGACTGTATCTTTCATCCCTCTATCTGTCTCTGACTGTATCTGTCATCCCTCTATCTGTCTCTGTCATCCCTCTATCTTTCACTGACTGTATCTGTCATCCCTCTATCTGTCACTGACTGTATCTGTCAACCCTGTCTGTCTCTGACTGTATCTGTCATCTCTCTATCTGTATCTGTCATCCCTCTATCTGTATCTGTCACCCCTCTGTCTCTGACTGTATCTGTCATCCCTCTATCTGTTTCTGTCATCCCTCTATCTGTTTCTGTCATCCCTCTATCTGTCTCTGTCATCCCTCTATCTTTCACTGACTGTATCTGTCATCCCTCTATCTGTCACTGACTGTATCTGTCAACCCTGTCCGTCTCTGACTGTATCTGTCATCTCTCTATCTGTATCTGTCATCCCTCTATCTGTATCCGTCACCCCTCTGTCTCTGACTGTATCTGTCATCCCTCTATCTGTTTCTGTCATCCCTCTCTCTGTCTCTGACTGTATCTGTCATCCCTCTATCCTTCTCTGTCATCCCTCTATCTGTCTCTGTCTGCCTCTGACTGTATCTGTCATCCCTCTATCTGTCACTGACTGTATCTGTCATCCCTCTATCTGTCTCTGACTGTATCTGTCATCCCTCTATCTGTCTCTGTCATCCCTCTATCTATCACTGACTGTATCTGTCATCTCTCTGTCTGTCTCTGACTGTATCTTTCATCCCTCTGTCTGTCTCTGACTGTATCTGTCATCTCTCTATCTGTCTCTGACTGTATCTGTCATCACTCTATCTGTTTCTGACTGTATCTGTCATCCCTCTATCTGTCTCTGTCATCCCTCTATCTTTCACTGACTGTATCTGTCATCCCTCTATCTGTCACTGACTGTATCTGTCAACCCTGTCTGTCTCTGACTGTATCTGTCATCTCTCTATCTGTATCTGTCATCCCTCTATCTGTATCTGTCACCCCTCTGTCTCTGACTGTATCTGTCATCCCTCTATCTGTTTCTGTCATCCCTCTATCTGTTTCTGTCATCCCTCTATCTGTCTCTGTCATCCCTCTATCTGTCTCTGTCATCCCTCTATCTTTCACTGACTGTATCTGTCATCCCTCTATCTGTCACTGACTGTATCTGTCAACCCTGTCCGTCTCTGACTGTATCTGTCATCTCTCTATCTGTATCTGTCATCCCTCTATCTGTATCCGTCACCCCTCTGTCTCTGACTGTATCTGTCATCCCTCTATCTGTTTCTGTCATCCCTCTCTCTGTCTCTGACTGTATCTGTCATCCCTCTATCCTTCTCTGTCATCCCTCTATCTGTCTCTGTCTGCCTCTGACTGTATCTGTCATCCCTCTATCTGTCACTGACTGCATCTGTCATCCCTCTGTCTGTCTCATTTGTATCTGTCATCCCTCTGTCTCTGACTGTATCTGTCATCCCTCTATCTGTCTCTGTCATCCCTCTATCTGTATCTGACTGTATCTGTCATCTCTCTATCTGTCTCTGACTGTATCTGTCATCTCTCTATCCGTCTCTGACTGTATCTGTCATCCCTCTATCTGTCTCTGACTGTATCTGTCATCCCTCTATCTGTCTCTGTCATCCCTCTATCTTTCACTGACTGTATCTGTCATCTCTCTGTCTGTCTCTGACTGTATCTTTCATCCCTCTGTCTGTCTCTGACTGTATCTGTCATCTCTCTATCTGTCCCTGACTGCATCTGTCATCCCTCTGTCTGTCTCTGACTGTATCTGTCATCCCTCTATTTGTATCTGTCATCCCTCTGTCTCTGACTGTATCTGTCATCCCTCTATCTGTCTCTGTCATCCCTCTATCTTTCACTGACTGTATCTGTCATCCCTCTATCTGTCTCTGACTGTATCTGTCATCCCTCTATCTGTCTCTGACTGTATCTGTCATCCCTCTGTCTGTCTCTGATTGTATCTGTCATCTCTCTGTCTGACTCTGACTGTATCTGTCATCCCTCTGTCTGTCTCTGACTGTATCTGTCATCTCTCTATCTGTCACTGACTGTATCTGTAATCCCTCTATCTGTCTCTGACTGTATCTGTCATCTCTCTATCTGTCTCTGACTGTATCTTTCATCCCTCTATCTGTCTCTGACTGTATCTGTCATCCCTCTATCTGTCTCTGTCATCCCTCTATCTTTCACTGACTGTATCTGTCATCCCTCTATCTGTCACTGACTGTATCTGTCAACCCTGTCTGTCTCTGACTGTATCTGTCATCTCTCTATCTGTATCTGTCATCCCTCTATCTGTATCTGTCACCCCTCTGTCTCTGACTGTATATGTCATCCCTCTATCTGTTTCTGTCATCCCTCTATCTGTATCTGTCACCCCTCTGTCTCTGACTGTATCTGTCATCCCTCTATCTGTTTCTGTCATCCCTCTATCTGTTTCTGTCATCCCTCTATCTGTCTCTGTCATCCCTCTATCTTTCACTGACTGTATCTGTCATCCCTCTATCTGTCACTGACTGTATCTGTCAACCCTGTCTGTCTCTGACTGTATCTGTCATCTCTCTATCTGTATCTGTCATCCCTCTATCTGTATCCGTCACCCCTCTGTCTCTGACTGTATCTGTCATCCCTCTATCTGTTTCTGTCATCCCTCTCTCTGTCTCTGACTGTATCTGTCATCCCTCTATATGTCTCTGACTGTATCTGTCATCCCTCTATCCTTCTCTGTCATCCCTCTATCTGTCTCTGTCATCCCTCTATCTTTCACTGACTGTATCTGTCATCTCTCTGTCTGTCTCTGACTGTATCTTTCATCCCTCTGTCTGTCTCTGACTGTATCTGTCATCTCTCTATCTGTCTCTGACTGTATCTGTCATCACTCTATCTGTTTCTGACTGTATCTGTCATCCCTCTATCTGTCCCTGACTGCATCTGTCATCCCTCTGTCTGTCTCTGACTGTATCTGTCATCCCTCTATTTGTATCTGTCATCCCTCTGTCTCTGACTGTATCTTTCATCCCTCTGTCTGTCTCTGACTGTATCTGTCATCTCTCTATCTGTCTCTGACTGTATCTGTCATCACTCTATCTGTTTCTGACTGTATCTGTCATCCCTCTATCTTTCACTGACTGTATCTGTCATCCCTCTATCTGTCTCTGACTGTATCTGTCATCCCTCTATCTGTCTCTGACTGTATCTGTCATCCCTCTGTCTGTCTCTGATTGTATCTGTCATCTCTCTGTCTGACTCTGACTGTATCTGTCATCCCTCTGTCTGTCTCTGACTGTATCTGTCATCTCTCTATCTGTCACTGACTGTATCTGTAATCCCTCTATCTGTCTCTGACTGTATCTGTCATCTCTCTATCTGTCTCTGACTGTATCTGTCATCCCTCTATCTGTCTCTGACTGTATCTGTCATCCCTCTATCTGTCTCTGTCATCCCTCTATCTTTCACTGACTGTATCTGTCATCCCTCTATCTGTCACTGACTGTATCTGTCAACCCTGTCTGTCTCTGACTGTATCTGTCATCTCTCTATCTGTATCTGTCATCCCTCTATCTGTATCTGTCACCCCTCTGTCTCTGACTGTATCTGTCATCCCTCTATCTGTTTCTGTCATCCCTCTATCTGTTTCTGTCATCCCTCTATCTGTCTCTGTCATCCCTCTATCTTTCACTGACTGTATCTGTCATCCCTCTATCTGTCACTGACTGTATCTGTCAACCCTGTCCGTCTCTGACTGTATCTGTCATCTCTCTATCTGTATCTGTCATCCCTCTATCTGTATCCGTCACCCCTCTGTCTCTGACTGTATCTGTCATCCCTCTATCTGTTTCTGTCATCCCTCTCTCTGTCTCTGACTGTATCTGTCATCCCTCTATCCTTCTGTCATCCCTCTATCTGTCTCTGTCTGCCTCTGACTGTATCTCTCATCCCTCTATCTGTCACTGACTGTATCTGTCATCCCTCTATCTGTCTCTGACTGTATCTGTCATCCCTCTATCTGTCTCTGTCATCCCTCTATCTTTCACTGACTGTATCTGTCATCTCTCTGTCTGTCTCTGACTGTATCTTTCATCCCTCTGTCTGTCTCTGACTGTATCTGTCATCTCTCTATCTGTCTCTGACTGTATCTGTCATCACTCTATCTGTTTCTGACTGTATCTGTCATCCCTCTATCTGTCACTGACTGCATCTGTCATCCCTCTGTCTGTCTCATTTGTATCTGTCATCCCTCTGTCTCTGACTGTATCTGTCATCCCTCTATCTGTCTCTGTCATCCCTCTATCTGTATCTGACTGTATCTGTCATCTCTCTATCTGTCTCTGACTGTATCTGTCATCTCTCTATCCGTCTCTGACTGTATCTGTCATCCCTCTATCTGTCTCTGACTGTATCTGTCATCCCTCTATCTGTCACTGACTGCATCTGTCATCCCTCTGTCTGTCTCTGACTGTATCTGTCATCCCTCTGTCTGTCTCTGACTGTATCTGTCATCCCTCTATCTGTCTCTGTCATCCCTCTATCTGTCTCTGTCTGCCTCTGACTGTATCTGTCATCCCTCTATCTCTCACTGACTGTATCTGTCATCCCTCTATCTGCATCTGTCATCCCTCTGTCTGTCATTGACTGTATCTGTCATCCCTCTATCTGTCATCCCTCTGTCACTGACTGTATCTGTCATCCCTCTATCTGTCACTGACTGTATCTGTCATCCCTCTATCTGTCACTGACTGTATCTGTCAACCCTGTCTGTCTCTGACTGTATCTGTCATCTCTCTATCTGTATCTGTCATCCCTCTATCTGTATGTGTCACCCCTCTGTCTCTGACTGTATCTGTCATCCCTCTATCTGTCTCTGACTGTATGTGTCATCCCTCTATCTGTCACTGACTGTATCTGTAATCCCTCTATCTGTCTCTGACTGTATCTGTCATCTCTCTATCTGTCTCTGACTGTATCTGTCATCCCTCTATCTGTCTCTGACTGTATCTGTCATCCCTCTATCTGTCTCTGTCATCCCTCTATCTTTCACTGACTGTATCTGTCATCCCTCTATCTGTCACTGACTGTATCTGTCAACCCTGTCTGTCTCTGACTGTATCTGTCATCTCTCTATCTGTATCAGTCATCCCTCTATCTGTATCCGTCACCCCTCTGTCTCTGACTGTATCTGTCATCCCTCTATCTGTTTCTGTCATCCCTCTCTCTGTCTCTGACTGTATCTGTCATCCCTCTATCCTTCTCTGTCATCCCTCTATCTGTCTCTGTCTGCCTCTGACTGTATCTCTCATCCCTCTATCTGTCACTGACTGTATCTGTCATCCCTCTATCTGTCTCTGACTGTATCTGTCATCCCTCTATCTGTCTCTGTCATCCCTCTATCTTTCACTGACTGTATCTGTCATCTCTCTGTCTGTCTCTGACTGTATCTTTCATCCCTCTGTCTGTCTCTGACTGTATCTGTCATCTCTCTATCTGTCTCTGACTGTATCTGTCATCACTCTATCTGTTTCTGACTGTATCTGTCATCCCTCTATCTGTCACTGACTGCATCTGTCATCCCTCTGTCTGTCTCATTTGTATCTGTCATCCCTCTGTCTCTGACTGTATCTGTCATCCCTCTATCTGTCTCTGTCATCCCTCTATCTGTATCTGACTGTATCTGTCATCTCTCTATCTGTCTCTGACTGTATCTGTCATCTCTCTATCCGTCTCTGACTGTATCTGTCATCCCTCTATCTGTCTCTGACTGTATCTGTCATCCCTCTATCTGTCACTGACTGCATCTGTCATCCCTCTGTCTGTCTCTGACTGTATCTGTCATCCCTCTGTCTGTCTCTGACTGTATCTGTCATCCCTCTATCTGTCTCTGTCATCCCTCTATCTGTCTCTGTCTGCCTCTGACTGTATCTGTCATCCCTCTATCTCTCACTGACTGTATCTGTCATCCCTCTATCTGCATCTGTCATCCCTCTGTCTGTCATTGACTGTATCTGTCATCCCTCTATCTGTCATCCCTCTGTCACTGACTGTATCTGTCATCCCTCTATCTGTCACTGACTGTATCTGTCATCCCTCTATCTGTCACTGACTGTATCTGTCAACCCTGTCTGTCTCTGACTGTATCTGTCATCTCTCTATCTGTATCTGTCATCCCTCTATCTGTATGTGTCACCCCTCTGTCTCTGACTGTATCTGTCATCCCTCTATCTGTCTCTGACTGTATGTGTCATCCCTCTATCTGTCACTGACTGTATCTGTAATCCCTCTATCTGTCTCTGACTGTATCTGTCATCTCTCTATCTGTCTCTGACTGTATCTGTCATCCCTCTATCTGTCTCTGACTGTATCTGTCATCCCTCTATCTGTCTCTGTCATCCCTCTATCTTTCACTGACTGTATCTGTCATCCCTCTATCTGTCACTGACTGTATCTGTCAACCCTGTCTGTCTCTGACTGTATCTGTCATCTCTCTATCTGTATCTGTCATCCCTCTATCTGTATCTGTCACCCCTCTGTCTCTGACTGTATCTGTCATCCCTCTATCTGTTTCTGTCATCCCTCTATCTGTTTCTGTCATCCCTCTATCTGTCTTTGTCATCCCTCTATCTTTCACTGACTGTATCTGTCATCCCTCTATCTGTCACTGACTGTATCTGTCAACCCTGTCTGTCTCTGACTGTATCTGTCATCTCTCTATCTGTATCTGTCATCCCTCTATCTGTATCCGTCACCCCTCTGTCTCTGACTGTATCTGTCATCCCTCTATCTGTTTCTGTCATCCCTCTCTCTGTCTCTGACTGTATCTGTCATCCCTCTATATGTCTCTGACTGTATCTGTCATCCCTCTATCCTTCTCTGTCATCCCTCTATCTGTCTCTGTCTGCCTCTGACTGTATCTGTCATCCCTCTATCTGTCACTGACTGTATCTGTCATCCCTCTATCTGTCTCTGACTGTATCTGTCATCCCTCTATCTGTCTCTGACTGTATCTGTCATCCCTCTATCTGTCTCTGTCATCCCTCTATCTTTCACTGACTGTATCTGTCATCTCTCTGTCTGTCTCTGACTGTATCTTTCATCCCTCTGTCTGTCTCTGACTGTATCTGTCATCCCTCTGTCTGTCTCTGATTGTATCTGTCATCTCTCTGTCTGACTCTGACTGTATCTGTCATCCCTCTGTCTGTCTCTGACTGTATCTGTCATCTCTCTATCTGTCACTGACTGTATCTGTAATCCCTCTATCTGTCTCTGACTGTATCTGTCATCTCTCTATCTGTCTCTGACTGTATCATTCATCCCTCTATCTGTCTCTGACTGTATCTGTCATCCCTCTAGCTGTCTCTGTCATCCCTCTATCTTTCACTGACTGTATCTGTCATCCCTCTATCTGTCACTGACTGTATCTGTCAACCCTGTCTGTCTCTGACTGTATCTGTCATCTCTCTATCTGTATCTGTCATCCCTCTATCTGTATCTGTCACCCCTCTGTCTCTGACTGTATCTGTCATCCCTCTATCTGTTTCTGTCATCCCTCTATCTGTATCTGTCACCCCTCTGTCTCTGACTGTATCTGTCATCCCTCTATCTGTTTCTGTCATCCCTCTATCTGTTTCTGTCATCCCTCTCTCTGTCTCTGACTGTATCTGTCATCCCTCTATATGTCTCTGACTGTATCTGTCATCCCTCTATCCTTCTCTGTCATCCCTCTATCTGTCTCTGTCATCCCTCTATCTTTCACTGACTGTATCTGTCATCTCTCTGTCTGTCTCTGACTGTATCTTTCATCCCTCTGTCTGTCTCTGACTGTATCTGTCATCTCTCTATCTGTCTCTGACTGTATCTGTCATCACTCTATCTGTTTCTGACTGTATCTGTCATCCCTCTATCTGTCCCTGACTGCATCTGTCATCCCTCTGTCTGTCTCTGACTGTATCTGTCATCCCTCTATTTGTATCTGTCATCCCTCTGTCTCTGACTGTATCTGTCATCCCTCTATCTGTCTCTGTCATCCCTCTATCTTTCACTGACTGTATCTGTCATCCCTCTATCTGTCTCTGACTGTATCTGTCATCCCTCTATCTGTCTCTGACTGTATCTGTCATCCCTCTGTCTGTCTCTGATTGTATCTGTCATCTCTCTGTCTGACTCTGACTGTATCTGTCATCCCTCTGTCTGTCAAGATTCAAGATTCAAGATTCAAAAATAGCTTTATTGGCATGGAGAAAGGAATCCTTACATTGCCAAAGCATTAATAACAGTCAATAAAAATAAATAAATAAATAAATAAAATAATAATAATGAAGAAAGAAAAAATCAGCAATAAAATAGCAATAATAATAATAAAATTGCAATAAAAATGTTCAATCTTATAATATTTATAGAAGTGTCTCTAGGCATTTAGTGAGTGTGTTGGTAGTTCTGTCCCGCTGGAGGCTCTTTCGTCGTGACAGGACCTCACGTACCTGGCAGCCAGGTTTGAGCTTGCTGGGCTTTCTCCTAGCAGGTATGGGAGTTTTTCCATATTTGATCTCTGATGAAAGTCTTTGTGGTGGGTTGTGAAATGGGGATAGAAAGCGTCCCTAATTTGTGCATATTTAGGGCAGGATGTCAGAAAGTGCAGTTCTGTTTCCACTTCATTCTCTGTGCAGTGGGGACACAGCCGGTCTTCCTTTGGTAGCCAGGTCTGTCTGTGTCTGCCTGTCTCTATTGTGAGATTGTGTTCACTGAGTCTGTAAATGCTCAGGACTTTTCTCAGTTTAGGGTCACTCACTGTACTCAGGTATCCTGCCAATTCATATTCTCTGTTTAGGGCCAAATAGCATTCCAATTTACTTTGTAGGGCTGTTGCATCTGTCCAATGATTTAGGTATTTTTCTTTTTGTGTTTTAATTATTTGGTTTGGTCTGGCTAAGTTTTTATTTTCAGTCAGACATGTTGTTGTTTGTGTAGTCAACTCTAAGACCAATTGGCCGAGGGCGTTTCTTCCTGGTGTCAGCTCTTGGTAGTTCAGGGCTTTGTGATGGAGGGTCTGTTTATCACTATTTTTTAGGTGGGCATGGAATTTAATGGCCCTTTTTTGAATTGTGATTATAAGTGGGTAGAATCCTAATTCTGCTCTGCAGGCATTATTTGGGGTTTTGCGCTGTACTCTGAGCAAAACTTTGCATAGTTCGGTCTGTAGAGTCTCTATTGGGTGTTTGTCCCATTTAGTGAACTCTTGGTTTGTGAGTGGACCCCAGACTTCACTCCCATAGAGCGCGATGGGCTCTATTACTGATTTGATTATTTTTTTTTTATCCAGATTCTGATTGGGATGTCAATTTTAATATTTCTCTTAATAGCGTAAAAAGCTCTCCGTGCCTTGTCTTTCAGGTCGTTAACAGCTTTATTAAAGTTCCCTGTGTTACTAATATTTATGCCAAGGTAAGTGTAGTTCTGCGTGTGCTCAAGGAGCATTTTGTCTAATTTAAAACTATGATGTTGGTCTTGGCAGCTGGGTCTTTTTCGGAAAATCATTATTTTTGTCTTTTTGGGGTTAACTGATAGGGCCCATGACTGACAGAAGCTGTGCAGGAGGTCTAGATGCTGCTGTAGACCCTCTTTAGTGGGAGACAGCAGCACCAGATCATCAGCAAACAGGAGACATTTGACTTCAGTGTCTAGTAGAGTAAGACCAGGTGCTTCAGACTGATCCAGAGCCCTCGCTAACTCATTTATGTATATATTGAACAGTGCAGGACTTAAGCTACAGCCCTGTCTCACTCCACGACACTGAGGGAGGAATTCTGTGTGTTTGTTACCAATTTTAACAGCAAATTTGTTGTTTGTGTACATTGATTTGATGATGTCATATGTTTTTCCTCCGATACCGCACTGGATTAATTGAAGAAAAAGACCTTCATGCCAAATGGAGTCGAAAGCTTTTTTGAAGTCAACAAAGCATGAGAAAATTTTGCTTTTGTTTTGGTTTATTTGCTTATCAATTAAGGTATGGAGAGTGTATATATGGTCTGATGTGCGATATTTTGGTTGGAAGCCAATTTGACACTTGCTTAGGACATTTCTGTCTCTGAGAAAATGAGTTAGTCTGCTGTTTAGGATGTTGCAGAAAAGTTTACCTAGGTTGCTGTTTACACATATGCCACGGTAGTTATTAGGGTCAAATCTGTCTCCGTTTTTATGGATTGGGGTAATTAGGCCTTTGTTCCAAATGTTGGGGAATATACCTGAACTAAGGATGATATTGAATAGCTTGAGGATGGCTAATTTGAATTTGTGGTCTGTATATTTTATCATTTCATTTAGGATGCCATCGACTCCACAGGCTTTTTGGGTTTTCAGGGTTTGTATTTTGTCTAATAGTTCAGCTAGTGTAATTGGATAGTCTAAGGGGTTCTGGTAGTCTTTGATGGTCTTCTCTAAAACCTTTAGTTTTTCATACATTGCATTTTGTTCCCGATTGTTGTCTATATTACTAAAAAGGTTGGAGAAGTGGTTTATCCAAACATTTCCATTCTGGATGGCTAGCTCTTGATGGTGCGATTTGTTTAGTGTGTTCCAATGTTTCCAGAAGTGGTTGGATTCTAAGGATTCTTCAATTTCTCTGAGTTGACTTTTTGTGTTTTGTTCTTTTTTCTTTCTTAAAGTATTCCTATATTGTTTAAGTTTTTCATGATAGAGATGACGGATGTTCTCATTGTCAGCATCTCTGTGTTTCTGGTTTGATAGAATTCTTACTTCTTTCCTAAGTCTTTTGCAGTCATTGTCAAACCATTTCTCAGTGGCATGTGGTCTTTTTGCTTTTCTTTTTGTGTTTTTTAAGTTTGATAATGTTGCTGAGATCTCAAATATTCTGTTCAGCTTGTCTACTGCTAGGTCTGTACCTTCACTGTTATGCAGGAAAGGAATGGCAAGGAATTGGTCTAACAGAACTTGAATTTTTGGTTGACTAATTGTACTTGTATATGTGTCTTTACTGTTTTGTTTCCATCTATACGTGTTTCTAAGTGAGTGAAGCTTGGTTTGTTTAGATGCTTCTTGGTTGGGCATTGCTCTGGTTAAGTAGAGGGTTATTTTACTGTGGTCTGATAGTGGGTTTAGTCGGCTGACTGTGAACGCTCTTAGGGAGTTTGGGTTAAGGTCTGTAAGAAAATAGTCGACTGTACTGCTACCAAAAGGTGAGCTGTAGGTGTATCTACCGTAGGAATCTCCTCTTAGTCTGCCATTGACTATGTACATACCTAGTGTGCGACACAGATGAAGAAGTTGTGTTCCGCTTTTGTTTGTTATTTTATCATAGTTGTGTCTTCGTGTGTGTATAGGTGGGGAGGACGTCACCTCCAGGCAGGTGTTTGTCCCCCTGAGAGTTAAGTGTGTCCATTTCTTCTCCTGTTCTGGCATTTAGGTCTCCACAAATCAGTACACTTCCCTGTGACTGGAAGTAATTAATGTCTTCTTCAAGAATGGAGAAACTGTCTTCATTAAAATAGGGAGACTCTGCTGGAGGGATATAAGTGGCACATAGGAAGATATTTTTCTCTGTTGCAGTGACTGTCCGATTAATTTCTAACCATGTATAGAATTGTCCTGTTTTAGCTACTTTGATGGCATGGACAAGATTTGATCTGTACCAAATAAGCATGCCTCCTGAGTCTCTTCCTTGTGTCACTCCAGGCAGTTTAATGGATGGGATGATGAGTTCTCTGTAGTCTTTGGGGCAGCCGGTGGGTCCATCTCTGCTCCATGTCTCCTGCAGGATGATGATGTCTGAATTTCTTATTTCTGTGTTGAAATCTGTATTTTTGCTTTTGAGGCCAAAGGTAGAGGATCTCAGGCCTTGAATGTTCCAACATGATATTATAAATGCTTTGTTGTCCATAGGGTCTTAGTTTTGTTGATATGTTTTGAACTATGACAGTAGGTGTGAGCAGATGAGGTTGAGCATCTGACGGATGTCTCTGAGCTCTGATGTTGTGGCTTGTACTGGTCCTGTTGTTGGTTTTCTGCTCACTATCTGAGCATAGCTGTGGCTGCCGGGGGTCTGCTGTATATGAGGGGGTAGGGGGTAGGCAGGAGTGGCTTTGGTCTGGCCTGATGCACTGAATGTGTGGTTGTGAGGGCTGGGAGAAGATGCTCAGGTGTTGGCTGGGGTGGTCTCAGCATGTGAGAGTGCTGTTGTCGTGATGGAAGTCTTCTGGATGTTCTCTCTGGGTGTACACTGTACTTTCCTACAGGTCTGGGTAGATGTTGTTGGACTCTGTTGCTCCTGGGGGTGCTGTTGCGGTTCCGATTCAGGGCCACATCTTTTAGGGTCCTGGCGAAGACAGGAACAGCTGTTTTGTACAGATGGACATGGTCGTAGAGGCATGTGAAGTCCAGGGTGGGGTGGTGTGCTAGGTGCACATTGGGTTTAAGTGCACAGGTACGGGAGAGGTTGGCATTCACCCGGTGGATAGTGTCAGGGTGGAAGTCTTTTCGGGGCAGCAGTGTGGAGATGGTAATTTTAGCGTGTGGGAAGGTGGTTGAGGCCTTTTCAATCACTGTTTGTAATGATGTAGCCACCCTCTCCTGTTGGGTTCTCAGGTCGTTTGTGCCGGTGTGGATTATTATATGGCTTGGGGATCCCAGTTTGTCCACACTTAGCGATTTGAGTGCACTCTGAGTGTTCGGACACCAGAGTTTGACCACACTGTGTTTGGGAAAGAGCTTCTTTTCATCAATAAATTTCCCATTTGAATCAATTAAAAGAGCGACTTCTGGTTTTACTGCTCCTTCTGTTGGTGTGGAGGGGTCGACTGAGTGTGATGTGGGGGAAATGTTTGATGGGAGAGGAGGATACTGGCTGTGATGTATCTCTGTTGTTTGGGAGCTGTGATCAGGGTGAAGGGTGTCCTGCTCCACCGGTTCCTCTGATGAGCTGAACTCGCTGTGCTGTGCTCCTCTGTCCTGCCTCAGTTCTCTTATTTCCATCCTCATTGCTGTTAGTTGCGCCCTGTACCTCAGTCTGTTGTAAGAACAGTGTTTCCAGTGTCTCCAGCTGGGCCCTCAGCCCCTCTCTCTCCTGCTGGAGTTCCTTCACTTCAGTCTGCAGTGTAGACAGCTCTCTCCTGAGGGTGTCCCTTTCTCTGTGTTTGGCTGTGGGGCTGTTGCTGGTCTGGTCTGTTGTCTGAACTTTTTGCAAGGAAAAGATCATCTCCTTGAGCTGTACCATTTCTCCTTCTAGCTCTGTGAACCTCTCCCTCATGTCAGTGCAATAGCAGTGTGAATGGGGGTCTTTGGTCTGGTTTATGCTCGAAGGGTCTCTCTGTTCTGTCTGGTCCTCATCTGTGTGGATGGTGTGGGAGACTGACTCCTCAGGAGTGATAAGATGGTTGCTGGTTATGGTCTCTTTCTGTGCTCTGTCTTTGATGCAGAGGAAGTCTTGTTCAAAGAGCCCATTGATGCTCTTTACCACCACTATACCTGTTGTTTTGTAGATATTAACATTGGTGGTAGTTGTGTCTTCCTCGTTTCTTATTTTTAGCTGGAAACCCCCACAGATGCCTTTTCTTTCAGCAGAGGGGTAGTGTGTAATGATGGCCTTGTGCCATGCATAGGGCTTGTTGGTGTAGAATATCAGGTTACTTATGCTGCCATCCTTATGTAGGTCTGCAAAAAGTGTTTCTGGGTTGTCAGTTAGTCTTTTGTTTTTGTAGACTTTCCGTGCTGTTTCATTTGTGACATCTTTGGGATAGTGCAGTGCGATGACCTCCACAGATGGGTGTTGTTTAGGCCTAACGCTCTGGTTGGAGGCTTCAGAACTCTTCTGAGGGCAGAAGGGGCGGAGCCAAGATGATGTGCTGGCCATAGTTGATTTAGAATCAAAACAGAATCAACTGAAATAACTGCCAGTTATTTGTTTATTTTTTCTCAGTGAAGATAATAATAATAAAAATTATAGATAAGCTAAAATATGACTTTTCTTTGATTGTTAAGATGGGAAAAAAAAAAAAAAAAAAAAAAAATTCCTGTTGTCCAAAATTTCTTTCTGTGCTGTTCTTTCAAGCAAATATCCAATGAGAGAAATATATCACTGTCTCTTCAAATGCCTTTACCTCTCTTTTTCTGAAAGTTTTCTTCTTAGTTGTTGTTGTTGTTCGTTGTTTGTTGCTTGAAGTTATCCTTTCAAACATGAATATCCTTTCTGCAGAGGGTTGTCCTTTGATTATGTCCTCTTGAATTTTCCTCAGATTCAGGTGACAGTAAAAAAAAAAAAAAAACTGTTCTAATCCAACAAAAGCTTTGTCTAGATGTTGTCAAGATGTTGTTTTATGTTTAATCTTCTATTTTCTCTAGTTTATTGGCAAACTTTTCTCATTTTTCATGCAATTTTCATGCAATTCATCTGGAGCTCAACAGTTGCTGACAGTTTGTTGTTGTTGTTTTATGAATATGCAGATATCCACTGGAGTTAGGCCTTATATTGTAGCTTAATTTGTCCAAAAAACAGTTTCTAGGCAAATATTTTCCCAAAATATAGGCAGTTGATTGCAGATCTCATGTAGTATATCTGTACTCACTCTGAGAGCTCTTCTTCTTTTCTCTCTGTGGCAGTTGTAAGACCTTTTGGCCTGCTGTCAGCTAGTTGTCAGCTAGTTGTCCTCTTTGTCTTCTGTTGATTTTTCTTGATAAATTTGAACTTCTTTTTGTAGTTAATAAGTTGTAGAAGTCTTGTATTCTTGAAATGTATCAAAACTGAATGTTTGTCTTAACTTAAAACAACATTGAAACTAAAAAATCAGGAGCTCATTTTCTTGCTGCTGCTCAGCGGAATTCCCTCTCTCTCTCTGTCTGTCTCTGACTGTATCTGTCATCTCTCTATCTGTCACTGACTGTATCTGTAATCCCTCTATCTGTCTCTGACTGTATCTGTCATCTCTCTATCTGTCTCTGACTGTATCTTTCATCCCTCTATCTGTCTCTGACTGTATCTGTCATCCCTCTATCTGTCTCTGTCATCCCTCTATCTTTCACTGACTGTATCTGTCATCCCTCTATCTGTCACTGACTGTATCTGTCAACCCTGTCTGTCTCTGACTGTATCTGTCATCTCTCTATCTGTATCTGTCATCCCTCTATCTGTATCTGTCACCCCTCTGTCTCTGACTGTATCTGTCATCCCTCTATCTGTTTCTGTCATCCCTCTATCTGTTTCTGTCATCCCTCTATCTGTCTCTGTCATCCCTCTATCTTTCACTGACTGTATCTGTCATCCCTCTATCTGTCACTGACTGTATCTGTCAACCCTGTCCGTCTCTGACTGTATCTGTCATCTCTCTATCTGTATCTGTCATCCCTCTATCTGTATCCGTCACCCCTCTGTCTCTGACTGTATCTGTCATCCCTCTATCTGTTTCTGTCATCCCTCTCTCTGTCTCTGACTGTATCTGTCATCCCTCTATCCTTCTCTGTCATCCCTCTATCTGTCTCTGTCTGCCTCTGACTGTATCTGTCATCCCTCTATCTGTCACTGACTGTATCTGTCATCCCTCTATCTGTCTCTGACTGTATCTGTCATCCCTCTATCTGTCTCTGTCATCCCTCTATCTATCACTGACTGTATCTGTCATCTCTCTGTCTGTCTCTGACTGTATCTTTCATCCCTCTGTCTGTCTCTGACTGTATCTGTCATCTCTCTATCTGTCTCTGACTGTATCTGTCATCACTCTATCTGTTTCTGACTGTATCTGTCATCCCTCTATCTGTCTCTGTCATCCCTCTATCTTTCACTGACTGTATCTGTCATCCCTCTATCTGTCACTGACTGTATCTGTCAACCCTGTCTGTCTCTGACTGTATCTGTCATCTCTCTATCTGTATCTGTCATCCCTCTATCTGTATCTGTCACCCCTCTGTCTCTGACTGTATCTGTCATCCCTCTATCTGTTTCTGTCATCCCTCTATCTGTTTCTGTCATCCCTCTATCTGTCTCTGTCATCCCTCTATCTGTCTCTGTCATCCCTCTATCTTTCACTGACTGTATCTGTCATCCCTCTATCTGTCACTGACTGTATCTGTCAACCCTGTCCGTCTCTGACTGTATCTGTCATCTCTCTATCTGTATCTGTCATCCCTCTATCTGTATCCGTCACCCCTCTGTCTCTGACTGTATCTGTCATCCCTCTATCTGTTTCTGTCATCCCTCTCTCTGTCTCTGACTGTATCTGTCATCCCTCTATCCTTCTCTGTCATCCCTCTATCTGTCTCTGTCTGCCTCTGACTGTATCTGTCATCCCTCTATCTGTCACTGACTGCATCTGTCATCCCTCTGTCTGTCTCATTTGTATCTGTCATCCCTCTGTCTCTGACTGTATCTGTCATCCCTCTATCTGTCTCTGTCATCCCTCTATCTGTATCTGACTGTATCTGTCATCTCTCTATCTGTCTCTGACTGTATCTGTCATCTCTCTATCCGTCTCTGACTGTATCTGTCATCCCTCTATCTGTCTCTGACTGTATCTGTCATCCCTCTATCTGTCTCTGTCATCCCTCTATCTTTCACTGACTGTATCTGTCATCTCTCTGTCTGTCTCTGACTGTATCTTTCATCCCTCTGTCTGTCTCTGACTGTATCTGTCATCTCTCTATCTGTCCCTGACTGCATCTGTCATCCCTCTGTCTGTCTCTGACTGTATCTGTCATCCCTCTATTTGTATCTGTCATCCCTCTGTCTCTGACTGTATCTGTCATCCCTCTATCTGTCTCTGTCATCCCTCTATCTTTCACTGACTGTATCTGTCATCCCTCTATCTGTCTCTGACTGTATCTGTCATCCCTCTATCTGTCTCTGACTGTATCTGTCATCCCTCTGTCTGTCTCTGATTGTATCTGTCATCTCTCTGTCTGACTCTGACTGTATCTGTCATCCCTCTGTCTGTCTCTGACTGTATCTGTCATCTCTCTATCTGTCACTGACTGTATCTGTAATCCCTCTATCTGTCTCTGACTGTATCTGTCATCTCTCTATCTGTCTCTGACTGTATCTTTCATCCCTCTATCTGTCTCTGACTGTATCTGTCATCCCTCTATCTGTCTCTGTCATCCCTCTATCTTTCACTGACTGTATCTGTCATCCCTCTATCTGTCACTGACTGTATCTGTCAACCCTGTCTGTCTCTGACTGTATCTGTCATCTCTCTATCTGTATCTGTCATCCCTCTATCTGTATCTGTCACCCCTCTGTCTCTGACTGTATATGTCATCCCTCTATCTGTTTCTGTCATCCCTCTATCTGTATCTGTCACCCCTCTGTCTCTGACTGTATCTGTCATCCCTCTATCTGTTTCTGTCATCCCTCTATCTGTTTCTGTCATCCCTCTATCTGTCTCTGTCATCCCTCTATCTTTCACTGACTGTATCTGTCATCCCTCTATCTGTCACTGACTGTATCTGTCAACCCTGTCTGTCTCTGACTGTATCTGTCATCTCTCTATCTGTATCTGTCATCCCTCTATCTGTATCCGTCACCCCTCTGTCTCTGACTGTATCTGTCATCCCTCTATCTGTTTCTGTCATCCCTCTCTCTGTCTCTGACTGTATCTGTCATCCCTCTATATGTCTCTGACTGTATCTGTCATCCCTCTATCCTTCTCTGTCATCCCTCTATCTGTCTCTGTCATCCCTCTATCTTTCACTGACTGTATCTGTCATCTCTCTGTCTGTCTCTGACTGTATCTTTCATCCCTCTGTCTGTCTCTGACTGTATCTGTCATCTCTCTATCTGTCTCTGACTGTATCTGTCATCACTCTATCTGTTTCTGACTGTATCTGTCATCCCTCTATCTGTCCCTGACTGCATCTGTCATCCCTCTGTCTGTCTCTGACTGTATCTGTCATCCCTCTATTTGTATCTGTCATCCCTCTGTCTCTGACTGTATCTTTCATCCCTCTGTCTGTCTCTGACTGTATCTGTCATCTCTCTATCTGTCTCTGACTGTATCTGTCATCACTCTATCTGTTTCTGACTGTATCTGTCATCCCTCTATCTTTCACTGACTGTATCTGTCATCCCTCTATCTGTCTCTGACTGTATCTGTCATCCCTCTATCTGTCTCTGACTGTATCTGTCATCCCTCTGTCTGTCTCTGATTGTATCTGTCATCTCTCTGTCTGACTCTGACTGTATCTGTCATCCCTCTGTCTGTCTCTGACTGTATCTGTCATCTCTCTATCTGTCACTGACTGTATCTGTAATCCCTCTATCTGTCTCTGACTGTATCTGTCATCTCTCTATCTGTCTCTGACTGTATCTGTCATCCCTCTATCTGTCTCTGACTGTATCTGTCATCCCTCTATCTGTCTCTGTCATCCCTCTATCTTTCACTGACTGTATCTGTCATCCCTCTATCTGTCACTGACTGTATCTGTCAACCCTGTCTGTCTCTGACTGTATCTGTCATCTCTCTATCTGTATCTGTCATCCCTCTATCTGTATCTGTCACCCCTCTGTCTCTGACTGTATCTGTCATCCCTCTATCTGTTTCTGTCATCCCTCTATCTGTTTCTGTCATCCCTCTATCTGTCTCTGTCATCCCTCTATCTTTCACTGACTGTATCTGTCATCCCTCTATCTGTCACTGACTGTATCTGTCATCTCTCTATCTGTCTCTGTCATCCCTCTATCCTTCTCTGTCATCCCTCTATCTGTATCTCTCATCCCTCTATCTGTCACTGACTGTATCTGTCATCCCTCTATCTGTATCCGTCACCCCTCTGTCTCTGACTGTATCTGTCATCCCTCTATCTGTTTCTGTCATCCCTCTCTCTGTCTCTGACTGTATCTGTCATCCCTCTATCCTTCTCTGTCATCCCTCTATCTGTCTCTGTCTGCCTCTGACTGTATCTCTCATCCCTCTATCTGTCACTGACTGTATCTGTCATCCCTCTATCTGTCTCTGACTGTATCTGTCATCCCTCTATCTGTCTCTGTCATCCCTCTATCTTTCACTGACTGTATCTGTCATCTCTCTGTCTGTCTCTGACTGTATCTTTCATCCCTCTGTCTGTCTCTGACTGTATCTGTCATCTCTCTATCTGTCTCTGACTGTATCTGTCATCACTCTATCTGTTTCTGACTGTATCTGTCATCCCTCTATCTGTCACTGACTGCATCTGTCATCCCTCTGTCTGTCTCATTTGTATCTGTCATCCCTCTGTCTCTGACTGTATCTGTCATCCCTCTATCTGTCTCTGTCATCCCTCTATCTGTATCTGACTGTATCTGTCATCTCTCTATCTGTCTCTGACTGTATCTGTCATCTCTCTATCCGTCTCTGACTGTATCTGTCATCCCTCTATCTGTCTCTGACTGTATCTGTCATCCCTCTATCTGTCACTGACTGCATCTGTCATCCCTCTGTCTGTCTCTGACTGTATCTGTCATCCCTCTGTCTGTCTCTGACTGTATCTGTCATCCCTCTATCTGTCTCTGTCATCCCTCTATCTGTCTCTGTCTGCCTCTGACTGTATCTGTCATCCCTCTATCTCTCACTGACTGTATCTGTCATCCCTCTATCTGCATCTGTCATCCCTCTGTCTGTCATTGACTGTATCTGTCATCCCTCTATCTGTCATCCCTCTGTCACTGACTGTATCTGTCATCCCTCTATCTGTCACTGACTGTATCTGTCATCCCTCTATCTGTCACTGACTGTATCTGTCAACCCTGTCTGTCTCTGACTGTATCTGTCATCTCTCTATCTGTATCTGTCATCCCTCTATCTGTATGTGTCACCCCTCTGTCTCTGACTGTATCTGTCATCCCTCTATCTGTCTCTGACTGTATGTGTCATCCCTCTATCTGTCACTGACTGTATCTGTAATCCCTCTATCTGTCTCTGACTGTATCTGTCATCTCTCTATCTGTCTCTGACTGTATCTGTCATCCCTCTATCTGTCTCTGACTGTATCTGTCATCCCTCTATCTGTCTCTGTCATCCCTCTATCTTTCACTGACTGTATCTGTCATCCCTCTATCTGTCACTGACTGTATCTGTCAACCCTGTCTGTCTCTGACTGTATCTGTCATCTCTCTATCTGTATCAGTCATCCCTCTATCTGTATCCGTCACCCCTCTGTCTCTGACTGTATCTGTCATCCCTCTATCTGTTTCTGTCATCCCTCTCTCTGTCTCTGACTGTATCTGTCATCCCTCTATCCTTCTCTGTCATCCCTCTATCTGTCTCTGTCTGCCTCTGACTGTATCTCTCATCCCTCTATCTGTCACTGACTGTATCTGTCATCCCTCTATCTGTCTCTGACTGTATCTGTCATCCCTCTATCTGTCTCTGTCATCCCTCTATCTTTCACTGACTGTATCTGTCATCTCTCTGTCTGTCTCTGACTGTATCTTTCATCCCTCTGTCTGTCTCTGACTGTATCTGTCATCTCTCTATCTGTCTCTGACTGTATCTGTCATCACTCTATCTGTTTCTGACTGTATCTGTCATCCCTCTATCTGTCACTGACTGCATCTGTCATCCCTCTGTCTGTCTCATTTGTATCTGTCATCCCTCTGTCTCTGACTGTATCTGTCATCCCTCTATCTGTCTCTGTCATCCCTCTATCTGTATCTGACTGTATCTGTCATCTCTCTATCTGTCTCTGACTGTATCTGTCATCTCTCTATCCGTCTCTGACTGTATCTGTCATCCCTCTATCTGTCTCTGACTGTATCTGTCATCCCTCTATCTGTCACTGACTGCATCTGTCATCCCTCTGTCTGTCTCTGACTGTATCTGTCATCCCTCTGTCTGTCTCTGACTGTATCTGTCATCCCTCTATCTGTCTCTGTCATCCCTCTATCTGTCTCTGTCTGCCTCTGACTGTATCTGTCATCCCTCTATCTCTCACTGACTGTATCTGTCATCCCTCTATCTGCATCTGTCATCCCTCTGTCTGTCATTGACTGTATCTGTCATCCCTCTATCTGTCATCCCTCTGTCACTGACTGTATCTGTCATCCCTCTATCTGTCACTGACTGTATCTGTCATCCCTCTATCTGTCACTGACTGTATCTGTCAACCCTGTCTGTCTCTGACTGTATCTGTCATCTCTCTATCTGTATCTGTCATCCCTCTATCTGTATGTGTCACCCCTCTGTCTCTGACTGTATCTGTCATCCCTCTATCTGTCTCTGACTGTATGTGTCATCCCTCTATCTGTCACTGACTGTATCTGTAATCCCTCTATCTGTCTCTGACTGTATCTGTCATCTCTCTATCTGTCTCTGACTGTATCTGTCATCCCTCTATCTGTCTCTGACTGTATCTGTCATCCCTCTATCTGTCTCTGTCATCCCTCTATCTTTCACTGACTGTATCTGTCATCCCTCTATCTGTCACTGACTGTATCTGTCAACCCTGTCTGTCTCTGACTGTATCTGTCATCTCTCTATCTGTATCTGTCATCCCTCTATCTGTATCTGTCACCCCTCTGTCTCTGACTGTATCTGTCATCCCTCTATCTGTTTCTGTCATCCCTCTATCTGTTTCTGTCATCCCTCTATCTGTCTTTGTCATCCCTCTATCTTTCACTGACTGTATCTGTCATCCCTCTATCTGTCACTGACTGTATCTGTCAACCCTGTCTGTCTCTGACTGTATCTGTCATCTCTCTATCTGTATCTGTCATCCCTCTATCTGTATCCGTCACCCCTCTGTCTCTGACTGTATCTGTCATCCCTCTATCTGTTTCTGTCATCCCTCTCTCTGTCTCTGACTGTATCTGTCATCCCTCTATATGTCTCTGACTGTATCTGTCATCCCTCTATCCTTCTCTGTCATCCCTCTATCTGTCTCTGTCTGCCTCTGACTGTATCTGTCATCCCTCTATCTGTCACTGACTGTATCTGTCATCCCTCTATCTGTCTCTGACTGTATCTGTCATCCCTCTATCTGTCTCTGACTGTATCTGTCATCCCTCTATCTGTCTCTGTCATCCCTCTATCTTTCACTGACTGTATCTGTCATCTCTCTGTCTGTCTCTGACTGTATCTTTCATCCCTCTGTCTGTCTCTGACTGTATCTGTCATCTCTCTATCTGTCTCTGACTGTATCTGTCATCACTCTATCTGTTTCTGACTGTATCTGTCATCCCTCTATCTGTCCCTGACTGCATCTGTCATCCCTCTGTCTGTCTCTGACTGTATCTGTCATCCCTCTATTTGTATCTGTCATCCCTCTGTCTCTGACTGTATCTGTCATCCCTCTATCTGTCTCTGTCATCCCTCTATCTTTCACTGACTGTATCTGTCATCCCTCTATCTGTCTCTGACTGTATCTGTCATCCCTCTATCTGTCTCTGACTGTATCTGTCATCCCTCTGTCTGTCTCTGATTGTATCTGTCATCTCTCTGTCTGACTCTGACTGTATCTGTCATCCCTCTGTCTGTCTCTGACTGTATCTGTCATCTCTCTATCTGTCACTGACTGTATCTGTAATCCCTCTATCTGTCTCTGACTGTATCTGTCATCTCTCTATCTGTCTCTGACTGTATCTTTCATCCCTCTATCTGTCTCTGACTGTATCTGTCATCCCTCTGTCTGTCACTGACTGTATCTGTCAACCCTGTCTGTCTGTCTCTGACTGTATCTGTCATCTCTCTATCTGTATCTGTCATCCCTCTATCTGTATCTGTCACCCCTCTGTCTCTGACTGTATCTGTCATCCCTCTATCTGTTTCTGTCATCCCTCTATCTGTTTCTGTCATCCCTCTATCTGTCTCTGTCATCCCTCTATCTTTCACTGACTGTATCTGTCATCCCTCTATCTGTCACTGACTGTATCTGTCAACCCTGTCCGTCTCTGACTGTATCTGTCATCTCTCTATCTGTATCTGTCATCCCTCTATCTGTATCCGTCACCCCTCTGTCTCTGACTGTATCTGTCATCCCTCTATCTGTTTCTGTCATCCCTCTCTCTGTCTCTGACTGTATTTGTCATCCCTCTATCCTTCTCTGTCATCCCTCTATCTGTCTCTGTCTGCCTCTGACTGTATCTGTCATCCCTCTATCTGTCACTGACTGCATCTGTCATCCCTCTGTCTGTCTCATTTGTATCTGTCATCCCTCTGTCTCTGACTGTATCTGTCATCCCTCTATCTGTCTCTGTCATCCCTCTATCTGTATCTGACTGTATCTGTCATCTCTCTATCTGTCTCTGACTGTATCTGTCATCTCTCTATCCGTCTCTGACTGTATCTGTCATCCCTCTATCTGTCTCTGACTGTATCTGTCATCCCTCTATCTGTCTCTGTCATCCCTCTATCTTTCACTGACTGTATCTGTCATCCCTCTATCTGTCTCTGACTGTATCTGTCATCCCTCTATCTGTCTCTGACTGTATCTGTCATCCCTCTGTCTGTCTCTGATTGTATCTGTCATCTCTCTGTCTGACTCTGACTGTATCTGTCATCCCTCTGTCTGTCTCTGACTGTATCTGTCATCTCTCTATCTGTCACTGACTGTATCTGTAATCCCTCTATCTGTCTCTGACTGTATCTGTCATCTCTCTATCTGTCTCTGACTGTATCTGTCATCCCTCTATCTGTCTCTGTCATCCCTCTATCTTTCACTGACTGTATCTGTCATCCCTCTATCTGTCACTGACTGTATCTGTCAACCCTGTCTGTCTCTGACTGTATCTGTCATCTCTCTATCTGTATCTGTCATCCCTCTATCTGTATCTGTCACCCCTCTGTCTCTGACTGTATCTGTCATCCCTCTATCTGTTTCTGTCATCCCTCTATCTGTATCTGTCACCCCTCTGTCTCTGACTGTATCTGTCATCCCTCTATCTGTTTCTGTCATCCCTCTATCTGTTTCTGTCATCCCTCTATCTGTCTCTGTCATCCCTCTATCTTTCACTGACTGTATCTGTCATCCCTCTATCTGTCACTGACTGTATCTGTCAACCCTGTCTGTCTCTGACTGTATCTGTCATCTCTCTATCTGTATCTGTCATCCCTCTATCTGTATCCGTCACCCCTCTGTCTCTGACTGTATCTGTCATCCCTCTATCTGTTTCTGTCATCCCTCTCTCTGTCTCTGACTGTATCTGTCATCCCTCTATATGTCTCTGACTGTATCTGTCATCCCTCTATCCTTCTCTGTCATCCCTCTATCTGTCTCTGTCATCCCTCTATCTTTCACTGACTGTATCTGTCATCTCTCTGTCTGTCTCTGACTGTATCTTTCATCCCTCTGTCTGTCTCTGACTGTATCTGTCATCTCTCTATCTGTCTCTGACTGTATCTGTCATCACTCTATCTGTTTCTGACTGTATCTGTCATCCCTCTATCTGTCCCTGACTGCATCTGTCATCCCTCTGTCTGTCTCTGACTGTATCTGTCATCCCTCTATTTGTATCTGTCATCCCTCTGTCTCTGACTGTATCTTTCATCCCTCTGTCTGTCTCTGACTGTATCTGTCATCTCTCTATCTGTCTCTGACTGTATCTGTCATCACTCTATCTGTTTCTGACTGTATCTGTCATCCCTCTATCTTTCACTGACTGTATCTGTCATCCCTCTATCTGTCTCTGACTGTATCTGTCATCCCTCTATCTGTCTCTGACTGTATCTGTCATCCCTCTGTCTGTCTCTGATTGTATCTGTCATCTCTCTGTCTGACTCTGACTGTATCTGTCATCCCTCTGTCTGTCTCTGACTGTATCTGTAATCCCTCTATCTGTCTCTGACTGTATCTGTCATCTCTCTATCTGTCTCTGACTGTATCTGTCATCCCTCTATCTGTCTCTGACTGTATCTGTCATCCCTCTATCTGTCTCTGTCATCCCTCTATCTTTCACTGACTGTATCTGTCATCCCTCTATCTGTCACTGACTGTATCTGTCAACCCTGTCTGTCTCTGACTGTATCTGTCATCTCTCTATCTGTATCTGTCATCCCTCTATCTGTATCTGTCACCCCTCTGTCTCTGACTGTATCTGTCATCCCTCTATCTGTTTCTGTCATCCCTCTATCTGTTTCTGTCATCCCTCTATCTGTCTCTGTCATCCCTCTATCTTTCACTGACTGTATCTGTCATCCCTCTATCTGTCACTGACTGTATCTGTCAACCCTGTCCGTCTCTGACTGTATCTGTCATCTCTCTATCTGTATCTGTCATCCCTCTATCTGTATCCGTCACCCCTCTGTCTCTGACTGTATCTGTCATCCCTCTATCTGTTTCTGTCATCCCTCTCTCTGTCTCTGACTGTATCTGTCATCCCTCTATCCTTCTCTGTCATCCCTCTATCTGTCTCTGTCTGCCTCTGACTGTATCTCTCATCCCTCTATCTGTCACTGACTGTATCTGTCATCCCTCTATCTGTCTCTGACTGTATCTGTCATCCCTCTATCTGTCTCTGTCATCCCTCTATCTTTCACTGACTGTATCTGTCATCTCTCTGTCTGTCTCTGACTGTATCTTTCATCCCTCTGTCTGTCTCTGACTGTATCTGTCATCTCTCTATCTGTCTCTGACTGTATCTGTCATCACTCTATCTGTTTCTGACTGTATCTGTCATCCCTCTATCTGTCACTGACTGCATCTGTCATCCCTCTGTCTGTCTCATTTGTATCTGTCATCCCTCTGTCTCTGACTGTATCTGTCATCCCTCTATCTGTCTCTGTCATCCCTCTATCTGTATCTGACTGTATCTGTCATCTCTCTATCTGTCTCTGACTGTATCTGTCATCTCTCTATCCGTCTCTGACTGTATCTGTCATCCCTCTATCTGTCTCTGACTGTATCTGTCATCCCTCTATCTGTCACTGACTGCATCTGTCATCCCTCTGTCTGTCTCTGACTGTATCTGTCATCCCTCTGTCTGTCTCTGACTGTATCTGTCATCCCTCTATCTGTCTCTGTCATCCCTCTATCTGTCTCTGTCTGCCTCTGACTGTATCTGTCATCCCTCTATCTCTCACTGACTGTATCTGTCATCCCTCTATCTGCATCTGTCATCCCTCTGTCTGTCATTGACTGTATCTGTCATCCCTCTATCTGTCATCCCTCTGTCACTGACTGTATCTGTCATCCCTCTATCTGTCACTGACTGTATCTGTCATCCCTCTATCTGTCACTGACTGTATCTGTCAACCCTGTCTGTCTCTGACTGTATCTGTCATCCCTCTATCTGTCTCTGACTGTATGTGTCATCCCTCTATCTGTCACTGACTGTATCTGTAATCCCTCTATCTGTCTCTGACTGTATCTGTCATCTCTCTATCTGTCTCTGACTGTATCTGTCATCCCTCTATCTGTCTCTGACTGTATCTGTCATCCCTCTATCTGTCTCTGTCATCCCTCTATCTTTCACTGACTGTATCTGTCATCCCTCTATCTGTCACTGACTGTATCTGTCAACCCTGTCTGTCTCTGACTGTATCTGTCATCTCTCTATCTGTATCTGTCATCCCTCTATCTGTATCTGTCACCCCTCTGTCTCTGACTGTATCTGTCATCCCTCTATCTGTTTCTGTCATCCCTCTATCTGTTTCTGTCATCCCTCTATCTGTCTTTGTCATCCCTCTATCTTTCACTGACTGTATCTGTCATCCCTCTATCTGTCACTGACTGTATCTGTCAACCCTGTCTGTCTCTGACTGTATCTGTCATCTCTCTATCTGTATCTGTCATCCCTCTATCTGTATCCGTCACCCCTCTGTCTCTGACTGTATCTGTCATCCCTCTATCTGTTTCTGTCATCCCTCTCTCTGTCTCTGACTGTATCTGTCATCCCTCTATATGTCTCTGACTGTATCTGTCATCCCTCTATCCTTCTCTGTCATCCCTCTATCTGTCTCTGTCTGCCTCTGACTGTATCTGTCATCCCTCTATCTGTCACTGACTGTATCTGTCATCCCTCTATCTGTCTCTGACTGTATCTGTCATCCCTCTATCTGTCTCTGACTGTATCTGTCATCCCTCTATCTGTCTCTGTCATCCCTCTATCTTTCACTGACTGTATCTGTCATCTCTCTGTCTGTCTCTGACTGTATCTTTCATCCCTCTGTCTGTCTCTGACTGTATCTGTCATCTCTCTATCTGTCTCTGACTGTATCTGTCATCACTCTATCTGTTTCTGACTGTATCTGTCATCCCTCTATCTGTCCCTGACTGCATCTGTCATCCCTCTGTCTGTCTCTGACTGTATCTGTCATCCCTCTATTTGTATCTGTCATCCCTCTGTCTCTGACTGTATCTGTCATCCCTCTATCTGTCTCTGTCATCCCTCTATCTTTCACTGACTGTATCTGTCATCCCTCTATCTGTCTCTGACTGTATCTGTCATCCCTCTATCTGTCTCTGACTGTATCTGTCATCCCTCTGTCTGTCTCTGATTGTATCTGTCATCTCTCTGTCTGACTCTGACTGTATCTGTCATCCCTCTGTCTGTCTCTGACTGTATCTGTCATCTCTCTATCTGTCACTGACTGTATCTGTAATCCCTCTATCTGTCTCTGACTGTATCTGTCATCTCTCTATCTGTCTCTGACTGTATCTTTCATCCCTCTATCTGTCTCTGACTGTATCTGTCATCCCTCTGTCTGTCACTGACTGTATCTGTCAACCCTGTCTGTCTGTCTCTGACTGTATCTGTCATCTCTCTATCTGTATCTGTCATCCCTCTATCTGTATCTGTCACCCCTCTGTCTCTGACTGTATCTGTCATCCCTCTATCTGTTTCTGTCATCCCTCTATCTGTTTCTGTCATCCCTCTATCTGTCTCTGTCATCCCTCTATCTTTCACTGACTGTATCTGTCATCCCTCTATCTGTCACTGACTGTATCTGTCAACCCTGTCCGTCTCTGACTGTATCTGTCATCTCTCTATCTGTATCTGTCATCCCTCTATCTGTATCCGTCACCCCTCTGTCTCTGACTGTATCTGTCATCCCTCTATCTGTTTCTGTCATCCCTCTCTCTGTCTCTGACTGTATTTGTCATCCCTCTATCCTTCTCTGTCATCCCTCTATCTGTCTCTGTCTGCCTCTGACTGTATCTGTCATCCCTCTATCTGTCACTGACTGCATCTGTCATCCCTCTGTCTGTCTCATTTGTATCTGTCATCCCTCTGTCTCTGACTGTATCTGTCATCCCTCTATCTGTCTCTGTCATCCCTCTATCTGTATCTGACTGTATCTGTCATCTCTCTATCTGTCTCTGACTGTATCTGTCATCTCTCTATCCGTCTCTGACTGTATCTGTCATCCCTCTATCTGTCTCTGACTGTATCTGTCATCCCTCTATCTGTCTCTGTCATCCCTCTATCTTTCACTGACTGTATCTGTCATCTCTCTGTCTGTCTCTGACTGTATCTTTCATCCCTCTGTCTGTCTCTGACTGTATCTGTCATCTCTCTATCTGTCCCTGACTGCATCTGTCATCCCTCTGTCTGTCTCTGACTGTATCTGTCATCCCTCTATTTGTATCTGTCATCCCTCTGTCTCTGACTGTATCTGTCATCCCTCTATCTGTCTCTGTCATCCCTCTATCTTTCACTGACTGTATCTGTCATCCCTCTATCTGTCTCTGACTGTATCTGTCATCCCTCTATCTGTCTCTGACTGTATCTGTCATCCCTCTGTCTGTCTCTGATTGTATCTGTCATCTCTCTGTCTGACTCTGACTGTATCTGTCATCCCTCTGTCTGTCTCTGACTGTATCTGTCATCTCTCTATCTGTCACTGACTGTATCTGTAATCCCTCTATCTGTCTCTGACTGTATCTGTCATCTCTCTATCTGTCTCTGACTGTATCTTTCATCCCTCTATCTGTCTCTGACTGTATCTGTCATCCCTCTATCTGTCTCTGTCATCCCTCTATCTTTCACTGACTGTATCTGTCATCCCTCTATCTGTCACTGACTGTATCTGTCAACCCTGTCTGTCTCTGACTGTATCTGTCATCTCTCTATCTGTATCTGTCATCCCTCTATCTGTATCTGTCACCCCTCTGTCTCTGACTGTATCTGTCATCCCTCTATCTGTTTCTGTCATCCCTCTATCTGTATCTGTCACCCCTCTGTCTCTGACTGTATCTGTCATCCCTCTATCTGTTTCTGTCATCCCTCTATCTGTTTCTGTCATCCCTCTATCTGTCTCTGTCATCCCTCTATCTTTCACTGACTGTATCTGTCATCCCTCTATCTGTCACTGACTGTATCTGTCAACCCTGTCTGTCTCTGACTGTATCTGTCATCTCTCTATCTGTATCTGTCATCCCTCTATCTGTATCCGTCACCCCTCTGTCTCTGACTGTATCTGTCATCCCTCTATCTGTTTCTGTCATCCCTCTCTCTGTCTCTGACTGTATCTGTCATCCCTCTATATGTCTCTGACTGTATCTGTCATCCCTCTATCCTTCTCTGTCATCCCTCTATCTGTCTCTGTCATCCCTCTATCTTTCACTGACTGTATCTGTCATCTCTCTGTCTGTCTCTGACTGTATCTTTCATCCCTCTGTCTGTCTCTGACTGTATCTGTCATCTCTCTATCTGTCTCTGACTGTATCTGTCATCACTCTATCTGTTTCTGACTGTATCTGTCATCCCTCTATCTGTCCCTGACTGCATCTGTCATCCCTCTGTCTGTCTCTGACTGTATCTGTCATCCCTCTATTTGTATCTGTCATCCCTCTGTCTCTGACTGTATCTTTCATCCCTCTGTCTGTCTCTGACTGTATCTGTCATCTCTCTATCTGTCTCTGACTGTATCTGTCATCACTCTATCTGTTTCTGACTGTATCTGTCATCCCTCTATCTTTCACTGACTGTATCTGTCATCCCTCTATCTGTCTCTGACTGTATCTGTCATCCCTCTATCTGTCTCTGACTGTATCTGTCATCCCTCTGTCTGTCTCTGATTGTATCTGTCATCTCTCTGTCTGACTCTGACTGTATCTGTCATCCCTCTGTCTGTCTCTGACTGTATCTGTCATCTCTCTATCTGTCACTGACTGTATCTGTAATCCCTCTATCTGTCTCTGACTGTATCTGTCATCTCTCTATCTGTCTCTGACTGTATCTGTCATCCCTCTATCTGTCTCTGACTGTATCTGTCATCCCTCTATCTGTCTCTGTCATCCCTCTATCTTTCACTGACTGTATCTGTCATCCCTCTATCTGTCACTGACTGTATCTGTCAACCCTGTCTGTCTCTGACTGTATCTGTCATCTCTCTATCTGTATCTGTCATCCCTCTATCTGTATCTGTCACCCCTCTGTCTCTGACTGTATCTGTCATCCCTCTATCTGTTTCTGTCATCCCTCTATCTGTTTCTGTCATCCCTCTATCTGTCTCTGTCATCCCTCTATCTTTCACTGACTGTATCTGTCATCCCTCTATCTGTCACTGACTGTATCTGTCAACCCTGTCCGTCTCTGACTGTATCTGTCATCTCTCTATCTGTATCTGTCATCCCTCTATCTGTATCCGTCACCCCTCTGTCTCTGACTGTATCTGTCATCCCTCTATCTGTTTCTGTCATCCCTCTCTCTGTCTCTGACTGTATCTGTCATCCCTCTATCCTTCTCTGTCATCCCTCTATCTGTCTCTGTCTGCCTCTGACTGTATCTCTCATCCCTCTATCTGTCACTGACTGTATCTGTCATCCCTCTATCTGTCTCTGACTGTATCTGTCATCCCTCTATCTGTCTCTGTCATCCCTCTATCTTTCACTGACTGTATCTGTCATCTCTCTGTCTGTCTCTGACTGTATCTTTCATCCCTCTGTCTGTCTCTGACTGTATCTGTCATCTCTCTATCTGTCTCTGACTGTATCTGTCATCACTCTATCTGTTTCTGACTGTATCTGTCATCCCTCTATCTGTCACTGACTGCATCTGTCATCCCTCTGTCTGTCTCATTTGTATCTGTCATCCCTCTGTCTCTGACTGTATCTGTCATCCCTCTATCTGTCTCTGTCATCCCTCTATCTGTATCTGACTGTATCTGTCATCTCTCTATCTGTCTCTGACTGTATCTGTCATCTCTCTATCCGTCTCTGACTGTATCTGTCATCCCTCTATCTGTCTCTGACTGTATCTGTCATCCCTCTATCTGTCACTGACTGCATCTGTCATCCCTCTGTCTGTCTCTGACTGTATCTGTCATCCCTCTGTCTGTCTCTGACTGTATCTGTCATCCCTCTATCTGTCTCTGTCATCCCTCTATCTGTCTCTGTCTGCCTCTGACTGTATCTGTCATCCCTCTATCTCTCACTGACTGTATCTGTCATCCCTCTATCTGCATCTGTCATCCCTCTGTCTGTCATTGACTGTATCTGTCATCCCTCTATCTGTCATCCCTCTGTCACTGACTGTATCTGTCATCTCTCTATCTGTATCTGTCATCCCTCTATCTGTATGTGTCACCCCTCTGTCTCTGACTGTATCTGTCATCCCTCTATCTGTCTCTGACTGTATGTGTCATCCCTCTATCTGTCACTGACTGTATCTGTAATCCCTCTATCTGTCTCTGACTGTATCTGTCATCTCTCTATCTGTCTCTGACTGTATCTGTCATCCCTCTATCTGTCTCTGACTGTATCTGTCATCCCTCTATCTGTCTCTGTCATCCCTCTATCTTTCACTGACTGTATCTGTCATCCCTCTATCTGTCACTGACTGTATCTGTCAACCCTGTCTGTCTCTGACTGTATCTGTCATCTCTCTATCTGTATCTGTCATCCCTCTATCTGTATCTGTCACCCCTCTGTCTCTGACTGTATCTGTCATCCCTCTATCTGTTTCTGTCATCCCTCTATCTGTTTCTGTCATCCCTCTATCTGTCTTTGTCATCCCTCTATCTTTCACTGACTGTATCTGTCATCCCTCTATCTGTCACTGACTGTATCTGTCAACCCTGTCTGTCTCTGACTGTATCTGTCATCTCTCTATCTGTATCTGTCATCCCTCTATCTGTATCCGTCACCCCTCTGTCTCTGACTGTATCTGTCATCCCTCTATCTGTTTCTGTCATCCCTCTCTCTGTCTCTGACTGTATCTGTCATCCCTCTATATGTCTCTGACTGTATCTGTCATCCCTCTATCCTTCTCTGTCATCCCTCTATCTGTCTCTGTCTGCCTCTGACTGTATCTGTCATCCCTCTATCTGTCACTGACTGTATCTGTCATCCCTCTATCTGTCTCTGACTGTATCTGTCATCCCTCTATCTGTCTCTGACTGTATCTGTCATCCCTCTATCTGTCTCTGTCATCCCTCTATCTTTCACTGACTGTATCTGTCATCTCTCTGTCTGTCTCTGACTGTATCTTTCATCCCTCTGTCTGTCTCTGACTGTATCTGTCATCTCTCTATCTGTCTCTGACTGTATCTGTCATCACTCTATCTGTTTCTGACTGTATCTGTCATCCCTCTATCTGTCCCTGACTGCATCTGTCATCCCTCTGTCTGTCTCTGACTGTATCTGTCATCCCTCTATTTGTATCTGTCATCCCTCTGTCTCTGACTGTATCTGTCATCCCTCTATCTGTCTCTGTCATCCCTCTATCTTTCACTGACTGTATCTGTCATCCCTCTATCTGTCTCTGACTGTATCTGTCATCCCTCTATCTGTCTCTGACTGTATCTGTCATCCCTCTGTCTGTCTCTGATTGTATCTGTCATCTCTCTGTCTGACTCTGACTGTATCTGTCATCCCTCTGTCTGTCTCTGACTGTATCTGTCATCTCTCTATCTGTCACTGACTGTATCTGTAATCCCTCTATCTGTCTCTGACTGTATCTGTCATCTCTCTATCTGTCTCTGACTGTATCTTTCATCCCTCTATCTGTCTCTGACTGTATCTGTCATCCCTCTGTCTGTCACTGACTGTATCTGTCAACCCTGTCTGTCTGTCTCTGACTGTATCTGTCATCTCTCTATCTGTATCTGTCATCCCTCTATCTGTATCTGTCACCCCTCTGTCTCTGACTGTATCTGTCATCCCTCTATCTGTTTCTGTCATCCCTCTATCTGTTTCTGTCATCCCTCTATCTGTCTCTGTCATCCCTCTATCTTTCACTGACTGTATCTGTCATCCCTCTATCTGTCACTGACTGTATCTGTCAACCCTGTCCGTCTCTGACTGTATCTGTCATCTCTCTATCTGTATCTGTCATCCCTCTATCTGTATCCGTCACCCCTCTGTCTCTGACTGTATCTGTCATCCCTCTATCTGTTTCTGTCATCCCTCTCTCTGTCTCTGACTGTATTTGTCATCCCTCTATCCTTCTCTGTCATCCCTCTATCTGTCTCTGTCTGCCTCTGACTGTATCTGTCATCCCTCTATCTGTCACTGACTGCATCTGTCATCCCTCTGTCTGTCTCATTTGTATCTGTCATCCCTCTGTCTCTGACTGTATCTGTCATCCCTCTATCTGTCTCTGTCATCCCTCTATCTGTATCTGACTGTATCTGTCATCTCTCTATCTGTCTCTGACTGTATCTGTCATCTCTCTATCCGTCTCTGACTGTATCTGTCATCCCTCTATCTGTCTCTGACTGTATCTGTCATCCCTCTATCTGTCTCTGTCATCCCTCTATCTTTCACTGACTGTATCTGTCATCTCTCTGTCTGTCTCTGACTGTATCTTTCATCCCTCTGTCTGTCTCTGACTGTATCTGTCATCTCTCTATCTGTCCCTGACTGCATCTGTCATCCCTCTGTCTGTCTCTGACTGTATCTGTCATCCCTCTATTTGTATCTGTCATCCCTCTGTCTCTGACTGTATCTGTCATCCCTCTATCTGTCTCTGTCATCCCTCTATCTTTCACTGACTGTATCTGTCATCCCTCTATCTGTCTCTGACTGTATCTGTCATCCCTCTATCTGTCTCTGACTGTATCTGTCATCCCTCTGTCTGTCTCTGATTGTATCTGTCATCTCTCTGTCTGACTCTGACTGTATCTGTCATCCCTCTGTCTGTCTCTGACTGTATCTGTCATCTCTCTATCTGTCACTGACTGTATCTGTAATCCCTCTATCTGTCTCTGACTGTATCTGTCATCTCTCTATCTGTCTCTGACTGTATCTTTCATCCCTCTATCTGTCTCTGACTGTATCTGTCATCCCTCTATCTGTCTCTGTCATCCCTCTATCTTTCACTGACTGTATCTGTCATCCCTCTATCTGTCACTGACTGTATCTGTCAACCCTGTCTGTCTCTGACTGTATCTGTCATCTCTCTATCTGTATCTGTCATCCCTCTATCTGTATCTGTCACCCCTCTGTCTCTGACTGTATCTGTCATCCCTCTATCTGTTTCTGTCATCCCTCTATCTGTATCTGTCACCCCTCTGTCTCTGACTGTATCTGTCATCCCTCTATCTGTTTCTGTCATCCCTCTATCTGTTTCTGTCATCCCTCTCTCTGTCTCTGACTGTATCTGTCATCCCTCTATATGTCTCTGACTGTATCTGTCATCCCTCTATCCTTCTCTGTCATCCCTCTATCTGTCTCTGTCATCCCTCTATCTTTCACTGACTGTATCTGTCATCTCTCTGTCTGTCTCTGACTGTATCTTTCATCCCTCTGTCTGTCTCTGACTGTATCTGTCATCTCTCTATCTGTCTCTGACTGTATCTGTCATCACTCTATCTGTTTCTGACTGTATCTGTCATCCCTCTATCTGTCCCTGACTGCATCTGTCATCCCTCTGTCTGTCTCTGACTGTATCTGTCATCCCTCTATTTGTATCTGTCATCCCTCTGTCTCTGACTGTATCTGTCATCCCTCTATCTGTCTCTGTCATCCCTCTATCTTTCACTGACTGTATCTGTCATCCCTCTATCTGTCTCTGACTGTATCTGTCATCCCTCTATCTGTCTCTGACTGTATCTGTCATCCCTCTGTCTGTCTCTGATTGTATCTGTCATCTCTCTGTCTGACTCTGACTGTATCTGTCATCCCTCTGTCTGTCAAGATTCAAGATTCATGATTCAAAAATAGCTTTATTGGCATGGAGAAAGGAATCCTTACATTGCCAAAGCATTAATAACAGTCAATAAAAATAAATAAATAAATAAATAAAATAATAATAATGAAGAAAGAAAAAATCAGCAATAAAATAGCAATAATAATAATAAAATTGCAATAAAAATGTTCAATCTTATAATATTTATAGAAGTGTCTCTAGGCATTTAGTGAGTGTGTTGGTAGTTCTGTCCCGCTGGAGGCTCTTTCGTCGTGACAGGACCTCACGTACCTGGCAGCCAGGTTTGAGCTTGCTGGGCTTTCTCCTAGCAGGTATGGGAGTTTTTCCATATTTGATCTCTGATGAAAGTCTTTGTGGTGGGTTGTGAAATGGGGATAGAAAGCGTCCCTAATTTGTGCATATTTAGGGCAGGATGTCAGAAAGTGCAGTTCTGTTTCCACTTCATTCTCTGTGCAGTGGGGACACAGCCGGTCTTCCTTTGGTAGCCAGGTCTGTCTGTGTCTGCCTGTCTCTATTGTGAGATTGTGTTCACTGAGTCTGTAAATGCTCAGGACTTTTCTCAGTTTAGGGTCACTCACTGTACTCAGGTATCCTGCCAATTCATATTCTCTGTTTAGGGCCAAATAGCATTCCAATTTACTTTGTAGGGCTGTTGCATCTGTCCAATGATTTAGGTATTTTTCTTTTTGTGTTTTAATTATTTGGTTTGGTCTGGCTAAGTTTTTATTTTCAGTCAGACATGTTGTTGTTTGTGTAGTCAACTCTAAGACCAATTGGCCGAGGGCGTTTCTTCCTGGTGTCAGCTCTTGGTAGTTCAGGGCTTTGTGATGGAGGGTCTGTTTATCACTATTTTTTAGGTGGGCATGGAATTTAATGGCCCTTTTTTGAATTGTGATTATAAGTGGGTAGAATCCTAATTCTGCTCTGCAGGCATTATTTGGGGTTTTGCGCTGTACTCTGAGCAAAACTTTGCATAGTTCGGTCTGTAGAGTCTCTATTGGGTGTTTGTCCCATTTAGTGAACTCTTGGTTTGTGAGTGGACCCCAGACTTCACTCCCATAGAGCGCGATGGGCTCTATTACTGATTTGATTATTTTTTTTTTATCCAGATTCTGATTGGGATGTCAATTTTAATATTTCTCTTAATAGCGTAAAAAGCTCTCCGTGCCTTGTCTTTCAGGTCGTTAACAGCTTTATTAAAGTTCCCTGTGTTACTAATATTTATGCCAAGGTAAGTGTAGTTCTGCGTGTGCTCAAGGAGCATTTTGTCTAATTTAAAACTATGATGTTGGTCTTGGCAGCTGGGTCTTTTTCGGAAAATCATTATTTTTGTCTTTTTGGGGTTAACTGATAGGGCCCATGACTGACAGAAGCTGTGCAGGAGGTCTAGATGCTGCTGTAGACCCTCTTTAGTGGGAGACAGCAGCACCAGATCATCAGCAAACAGGAGACATTTGACTTCAGTGTCTAGTAGAGTAAGACCAGGTGCTTCAGACTGATCCAGAGCCCTCGCTAACTCATTTATGTATATATTGAACAGTGCAGGACTTAAGCTACAGCCCTGTCTCACTCCACGACACTGAGGGAGGAATTCTGTGTGTTTGTTACCAATTTTAACAGCAAATTTGTTGTTTGTGTACATTGATTTGATGATGTCATATGTTTTTCCTCCGATACCGCACTGGATTAATTGAAGAAAAAGACCTTCATGCCAAATGGAGTCGAAAGCTTTTTTGAAGTCAACAAAGCATGAGAAAATTTTGCTTTTGTTTTGGTTTATTTGCTTATCAATTAAGGTATGGAGAGTGTATATATGGTCTGATGTGCGATATTTTGGTTGGAAGCCAATTTGACACTTGCTTAGGACATTTCTGTCTCTGAGAAAATGAGTTAGTCTGCTGTTTAGGATGTTGCAGAAAAGTTTACCTAGGTTGCTGTTTACACATATGCCACGGTAGTTATTAGGGTCAAATCTGTCTCCGTTTTTATGGATTGGGGTAATTAGGCCTTTGTTCCAAATGTTGGGGAATATACCTGAACTAAGGATGATATTGAATAGCTTGAGGATGGCTAATTTGAATTTGTGGTCTGTATATTTTATCATTTCATTTAGGATGCCATCGACTCCACAGGCTTTTTGGGTTTTCAGGGTTTGTATTTTGTCTAATAGTTCAGCTAGTGTAATTGGATAGTCTAAGGGGTTCTGGTAGTCTTTGATGGTCTTCTCTAAAACCTTTAGTTCCCTTTCGTGGGAACTATCGACGCTACGTCGTTGACGTGATGGGAATCCTCTGTGTTTTTGTGTTCGTGAAGCACCACTGTATCCAACCAATGAGAGAGAGAACGTGACGTCATAGGCGGGCGACGTCGCGGACTATAAAGCACGCCCAAAAACAGAGAACGCTAGCTTCTGTTGTCTTCAGTAAGCGCTATCTGTATCTTGTCTGTCTTATTTACTGTTGTCTGTCTACCATCTCGCCAGAAAGTGATCTCTTTGTCTGAGGACAAGAGTTTCTAACAAGTGAAATAGACACATAAAAAAGACATATATATATATAAAATGACGGAGAAAAGCCAGCGTTTCACTAAGTGTGCACCTCCTTGTCCGCGATTCATCGTGGAGGGAGATACACACGAGATGTGTGTGAAATGCCTGGGAGTTGAGCACGCACAGGCAGCTCTTGAGGGGGCTGTCTGTGTGCACTGTGAGCGGCTCACTCTCAGGGCGCTGCGCTCACGCCGGGCGCTCTTTGAGGAGGGCGCCGCGGCGAGTGTTCCCCGCGGGTCTGGTCCCGCTGCTGCCGAGGCACAGCGAAGGCTGCACTCGTGGGGTTCACAAATGGATCTAGCAGAGGGGGAGAGACGGGCTTTGCCTTATCGCTCCCCTTACCTGCTAGATCTAGTGTCTCTTCTTTGGTGGTGGAAGCACGCGCTGCGGTTTCTTCCCCCGAAGAGAGACACCGATACTGAATATATCTTCCTCCGAGGAGGTTGATATTGAAGGTATCGAGGGTGGAGATGAGGGACCGTCATCCTCATCTCCAGCCCATGAGGAGCTTGCTGAGGTTATGGCCCGGGCAGTAAAAAAGTTGAATATAAACTGGCCCGTGGAGGAAAGCGTTCCCAAAATAAAGAGCAAACTGGACGAACGCTTTCTTCCAGCCAGGTCATTGCCTCAGCGTCGGGGACTGCCGTTCTTTCCCGACCTCCACGCCGAGGTGTCGAGGTCGTGGAACAGACCCGTGCAGTACCGTGTCTTCAGCCCGCAAACATCCATGTACAGCAATATTAACGGGCTGAAACAACACGGTTATGGGGCGATGCCTCGGGTTGAAGAGACGCTTGCGAGCTATCTCTCGCCCGAGTCTGCATCGTCCCTGAAATCCCGACATTGCCCACCAGACCATTAAAGCAAACATCAAATCTGGTGGGCAAGGCTTACTCGGCAGCGGGTCAGGCTGCGGCGTGTCTGCACACGATGAGTATACTGCAGGCATACCAAGCTGATCTGCTGGGGGAAATTGATGAAAGTGGGGAGGTAACCTTTGAGACAATCCAAGAGCTGAGGAGAGCCACGGATTTAGCTCTCCGTGCCACCAAGGAGACGGCCAAGTCAGTGGGCCGCTCCATGGCAGCACTGGTGGGCACGGAGAGACATCTGTGGCTCAATCTAGCTGACATAAAGGACAAAGATAAATATGTCCTCATGGATGCGCCGCTTTCCTCCGAGGGCCTGTTCGGTGACGCAGTTAATACTGTCGTCGACAGGTTCGAGGAGGCAAAGAAGCAGAAGGCGGCGTTTCAAAGGTTCCTCCCTCGAAAAACTCATCCCCCTGAGGCTGCCGGGCGGGGGCAGCCTCAGCCGACAGCCGGCTCCTCGGGGCACAGACCCCAACAAAAGGCCAGTGTGGCCGCCCGTGCTCCCCCGCGGAAAGCTTGGGGACCGGAGCGTGCTGCACAGCCGAAGCCTTCCGGGGGTAGGGCGGATCTGAGGACCGTCATTATTTCCCGGAAGGCTTCCCAAAAGAAATCCTGACGCTCGTGGGCCAGGGTTTCTGAGGGCAGCCCCCTCCGAAGGGGTTCGACGATTAATTTCTATCGTTCCCCTTCGGCGCCCTCAAGGGACTGTTCTGCCAACCCTGCCACCCAGTGTGCGACAGGGCGCAGCAGTCCCTGTCGATCCTCCGAGGAGGTTCGGCCAGCACGTGATTCGTTTATCTGCCGGTGCGCCGCGTCAGATAAACGAGCCAAGTGCTCAAAAAACACCAGAGACCAGTCTCGAGAGGCTGGTACCCTTAGTAGATCATTCAGAGGAGTGGAAATGTCTTCCGAATGTTTCGAAATGGGTGCTGTTCATAGTAGAACGGGGGTACAGAATTCAGTTCGGTTCTCTTCCCCCAAGTTCAGTGGAGTGATTCACACTGTGGTTGCTCCAGAGCAGTCTCTGGTTATGGAACAAGAAGTTGCGACGCTTTTGCAAAAAGGAGCTATAGAAAGGGTTTCTCCTCCCAGCAAAATGTCGGGCTTTTACAGCCGCTACTTCATTGTTCCAAAGAAGGATGGAGGGTTGCGTCCGATTCTAGATTTACGCATACTAAATCGATCTGTAAAGAAGTTGAAGTTCAAGATGCTTACACTCAGACAGATTATTCCACAGATCAGATCCGAGGACTGGTTTGTGGCGATAGATCTGAAGGACGCGTATTTTCACATATCCATCCATCCTTCTCACAGGAAGTTCCTCAGGTTTGCTTTCGGGGGCGAAGCATACCAATACAAGGTTCTTCCCTTCGGCCTATCACTGTCACCCCGCACGTTCACGAAGTGCATGGATGCAGCCTTGGCTCCGCTGAGACTCCGGGGCATCCGTGTACTGAACTATATCGACGATTGGTTGATATTAGCTCAAACGGAACGTCAGGCAGTTCTACATCGAGATGTGGTTCTGTCGCACATGAAAAGGCTTGGGTTGAGGCTCAATGCCAAAAAGAGTGTGCTGGTCCCGAGGCAGGTTGCAAACTACCTAGGTGTAATCTGGGATTCCACCACGATGCAGGCGCAATTGTCCCCTGCTCGTGTGGATTCCATCCTCGGGGCCGTGAAAGGGGTGAAGTTAGGCCAGTCACTCACTGTAAAACAGTTTCAGAGACTGTTGGGTCTGATGGCAGCTGCGTCCAACGTTATTACTTTTGGCCTTCTGCACATGAGACCCTTACAGTGGTGGCTCAGGACCAAGGGGTTTTCCCCGAGGGGAAATCTTTTTCGCATGATCAAAGTCACGCGGCGATGCCTTCGTGCTCTGGTCATGTGGAAAAAGCCTTGGTTCCTGTCCCAGGGACCCGTGTTGGGAACTTCATGTCGTCGCGTAATGCTTACGACAGATGCGTCCCTCACGGGCTGGGGAGCGATCATGAGTGGTCGCTCAGCTCAAGGTCGGTGGGATATACACCAGGCCTCCTGGCACATAAATCGGCTGGAGATGCTGGCAGTGTTTCAGGCTCTGAAACACTTCCTAACCGACCTGAGGGGCCACCATGTGTTGATCCAGACAGACAACACTACGGTGGTCTCTTATATAAATCACCAAGGGGGGCTGCGGTCTCGTCCACTGTGCGAGCTAGTCAGCCGTATCCTCCTTTGGACCCAGGGGAAGTTACTCTCGTTGAAAGCGGCGTATATCCCAGGGTATCTGAATATGGGGGCGGACGCCCTGTCGAGGCAAGGCGCGAGTCCGGGGAATGGAAGCTCCACTCCGAGGTAGTGGAGCTCATATGGAAAGTGTTCGGTCGAGCGGAAGTCGATCTCTTTGCCACAGAGGAGTCAACCCATTGCCCTCTGTGGTATTCTCTGAGGCACCCAGCTCCTCTGGGGTTGGATGCCATGATACAGACGTGGCCGAGGCGACGCCTGTATGCGTTTCCCCCAGTCTCTCTGCTCCCGGGAGTTCTGGACAAAGTACGCCAGGAAGGGGTGCATCTAATATTGGTGGCTCCTTGCTGGCCAACGAGAATTTGGTTTGCGGACCTAGTTTCTCTCCTTTACGGCTCTCCTCTGGAGCTTCCGTTCAGACAGGATCTCCTGTCCCAAGCGGGCGGCACGATCTTTCATCCCCGTCCAGAAATGTGGAAACTGTGGGCCTGGCCTCTGAGGGGGCAAGACTCATAGATTCTGGTCTCCCAACGGAGGTGGTGGAAACCATCCTTCAGTCCAGGGCTCCATCTACAAGGAAGCTTTACATGTATAAATGGAATGTGTTTTCTACATGGTGTAGTCATCTCAGAGTGGACCCGGTCCATTCTTCTATTAGCCATGTGCTTCAATTCCTTCAAGGAAAACTGTCAGAGGGTCTAACGTACTCCACACTAAAAGTGTATGTTGCTGCTATTTCGGCTTACCACATTTCTATGGAGGGTGTCTCGGTAAGTCGAGACCCCTTAGTTGTACGCTTCCTTCGTGGCGCACTGAGGTTGAGGCCCTCAGTGCGCCCAAAATCTCCGACCTGGGACTTGGCCATTGTGTTACAAGGGTTGGCTGAGGCGCCCTTTGAACCTTTGGAAGATGTGTCGGACAAAATGCTAACATTGAAGACTGTGTTCTTATTAGCCATTTCTTCATTGAAAAGAATAGGTGACCTTCAAGCTCTTTCGGTGTTACCATCATGTTTAGAGTTTGCACCAGGTATGGTTAAGGCCTTCCTGCATACAAGGCCTGGTTACATACCCAAAGTCCCCACCAGGGTCCCAGGTCCCATTGTTCTGGAGGCTTTTTATCCCCCTCCGTTTACTACACCGGATCAGGGGAGACTTAACCTGCTGTGCCCAGTGAGGGCGCTGGATACTTACGTCCACAGAGCTGCCCTGTGGAGAAAATCTGACCAGCTTTTTGTATGTTATGGGTCCCCGAATCGGGGGGCCCAGCCTCCAAACAAAGAATGAGTAAGTGGGTGGTTGAGGCCATCACACTTTCTTATAGAGCCTTAGGGCTCCCGTGTCCTTTGAACATTAGGGCGCACTCAACAAGAGGTATGGCGGCATCAACAGCTCACAGGTCGGGTGTTTCCCTGGCTGATATTTGTGGTGCTGCGGGGTGGTCATCCCAGCATACTTTTGTTAGGTTTTATGACCTAAATGTTAGTATTACTCCGGGTGCTTTGGTGCTACAAGATGGCAGCCAGGCACTCGGAGGCACGGCATAGTTGGGACAGCGTTCCCATCACGTCAACGACGTAGCGTCGATAGTTCCCACGAAAGGGAACGTCTTGGGTTACGAGTGTAACCCTTGTTCCCTGAGTAAGGGAACGAGACGCTACGTCATGTTGCCGTACCTCCTGCATGCCTGGAGCGCTTCCTTCAGACATATCACAGAAGCTAGCGTTCTCTGTTTTTGGGCGTGCTTTATAGTCCGCGACGTCGCCCGCCTATGACGTCACGTTCTCTCTCTCATTGGTTGGATACAGTGGTGCTTCACGAACACAAAAACACAGAGGATTCCCATCACGTCAACGACGTAGCGTCTCGTTCCCTTACTCAGGGAACAAGGGTTACACTCGTAACCCAAGACGTTTTTCATACATTGCATTTTGTTCCCGATTGTTGTCTATATTACTAAAAAGGTTGGAGAAGTGGTTTATCCAAACATTTCCATTCTGGATGGCTAGCTCTTGATGGTGCGATTTGTTTAGTGTGTTCCAATGTTTCCAGAAGTGGTTGGATTCTAAGGATTCTTCAATTTCTCTGAGTTGACTTTTTGTGTTTTGTTCTTTTTTCTTTCTTAAAGTATTCCTATATTGTTTAAGTTTTTCATGATAGAGATGACGGATGTTCTCATTGTCAGCATCTCTGTGTTTCTGGTTTGATAGAATTCTTACTTCTTTCCTAAGTCTTTTGCAGTCATTGTCAAACCATTTCTCAGTGGCATGTGGTCTTTTTGCTTTTCTTTTTGTGTTTTTTAAGTTTGATAATGTTGCTGAGATCTCAAATATTCTGTTCAGCTTGTCTACTGCTAGGTCTGTACCTTCACTGTTATGCAGGAAAGGAATGGCAAGGAATTGGTCTAACAGAACTTGAATTTTTGGTTGACTAATTGTACTTGTATATGTGTCTTTACTGTTTTGTTTCCATCTATACGTGTTTCTAAGTGAGTGAAGCTTGGTTTGTTTAGATGCTTCTTGGTTGGGCATTGCTCTGGTTAAGTAGAGGGTTATTTTACTGTGGTCTGATAGTGGGTTTAGTCGGCTGACTGTGAACGCTCTTAGGGAGTTTGGGTTAAGGTCTGTAAGAAAATAGTCGACTGTACTGCTACCAAAAGGTGAGCTGTAGGTGTATCTACCGTAGGAATCTCCTCTTAGTCTGCCATTGACTATGTACATACCTAGTGTGCGACACAGATGAAGAAGTTGTGTTCCGCTTTTGTTTGTTATTTTATCATAGTTGTGTCTTCGTGTGTGTATAGGTGGGGAGGACGTCACCTCCAGGCAGGTGTTTGTCCCCCTGAGAGTTAAGTGTGTCCATTTCTTCTCCTGTTCTGGCATTTAGGTCTCCACAAATCAGTACACTTCCCTGTGACTGGAAGTAATTAATGTCTTCTTCAAGAATGGAGAAACTGTCTTCATTAAAATAGGGAGACTCTGCTGGAGGGATATAAGTGGCACATAGGAAGATATTTTTCTCTGTTGCAGTGACTGTCCGATTAATTTCTAACCATGTATAGAATTGTCCTGTTTTAGCTACTTTGATGGCATGGACAAGATTTGATCTGTACCAAATAAGCATGCCTCCTGAGTCTCTTCCTTGTGTCACTCCAGGCAGTTTAATGGATGGGATGATGAGTTCTCTGTAGTCTTTGGGGCAGCCGGTGGGTCCATCTCTGCTCCATGTCTCCTGCAGGATGATGATGTCTGAATTTCTTATTTCTGTGTTGAAATCTGTATTTTTGCTTTTGAGGCCAAAGGTAGAGGATCTCAGGCCTTGAATGTTCCAACATGATATTATAAATGCTTTGTTGTCCATAGGGTCTTAGTTTTGTTGATATGTTTTGAACTATGACAGTAGGTGTGAGCAGATGAGGTTGAGCATCTGACGGATGTCTCTGAGCTCTGATGTTGTGGCTTGTACTGGTCCTGTTGTTGGTTTTCTGCTCACTATCTGAGCATAGCTGTGGCTGCCGGGGGTCTGCTGTATATGAGGGGGGTAGGGGGTAGGCAGGAGTGGCTTTGGTCTGGCCTGATGCACGGAATGTGTGGTTGTGAGGGCTGGGAGAAGATGCTCAGGTGTTGGCTGGGGTGGTCTCAGCATGTGAGAGTGCTGTTGTCGTGATGGAAGTCTTCTGGATGTTCTCTCTGGGTGTACACTGTACTTTCCTACAGGTCTGGGTAGATGTTGTTGGACTCTGTTGCTCCTGGGGGTGCTGTTGCGGTTCCGATTCAGGGCCACATCTTTTAGGGTCCTGGCGAAGACAGGAACAGCTGTTTTGTACAGATGGACATGGTCGTAGAGGCATGTGAAGTCCAGGGTGGGGTGGTGTGCTAGGTGCACATTGGGTTTAAGTGCACAGGTACGGGAGAGGTTGGCATTCACCCGGTGGATAGTGTCAGGGTGGAAGTCTTTTCGGGGCAGCAGTGTGGAGATGGTAATTTTAGCGTGTGGGAAGGTGGTTGAGGCCTTTTCAATCACTGTTTGTAATGATGTAGCCACCCTCTCCTGTTGGGTTCTCAGGTCGTTTGTGCCGGTGTGGATTATTATATGGCTTGGGGATCCCAGTTTGTCCACACTTAGCGATTTGAGTGCACTCTGAGTGTTCGGACACCAGAGTTTGACCACACTGTGTTTGGGAAAGAGCTTCTTTTCATCAATAAATTTCCCATTTGAATCAATTAAAAGAGCGACTTCTGGTTTTACTGCTCCTTCTGTTGGTGTGGAGGGGTCGACTGAGTGTGATGTGGGGGAAATGTTTGATGGGAGAGGAGGATACTGGCTGTGATGTATCTCTGTTGTTTGGGAGCTGTGATCAGGGTGAAGGGTGTCCTGCTCCACCGGTTCCTCTGATGAGCTGAACTCGCTGTGCTGTGCTCCTCTGTCCTGCCTCAGTTCTCTTATTTCCATCCTCATTGCTGTTAGTTGCGCCCTGTGTACCTCAGTCTGTTGTAAGAACAGTGTTTCCAGTGTCTCCAGCTGGGCCCTCAGCCCCTCTCTCTCCTGCTGGAGTTCCTTCACTTCAGTCTGCAGTGTAGACAGCTCTCTCCTGAGGGTGTCCCTTTCTCTGTGTTTGGCTGTGGGGCTGTTGCTGGTCTGGTCTGTTGTCTGAACTTTTTGCAAGGAAAAGATCATCTCCTTGAGCTGTACCATTTCTCCTTCTAGCTCTGTGAACCTCTCCCTCATGTCAGTGCAATAGCAGTGTGAATGGGGGTCTTTGGTCTGGTTTATGCTCGAAGGGTCTCTCTGTTCTGTCTGGTCCTCATCTGTGTGGATGGTGTGGGAGACTGACTCCTCAGGAGTGATAAGATGGTTGCTGGTTATGGTCTCTTTCTGTGCTCTGTCTTTGATGCAGAGGAAGTCTTGTTCAAAGAGCCCATTGATGCTCTTTACCACCACTATACCTGTTGTTTTGTAGATATTAACATTGGTGGTAGTTGTGTCTTCCTCGTTTCTTATTTTTAGCTGGAAACCCCCACAGATGCCTTTTCTTTCAGCAGAGGGGTAGTGTGTAATGATGGCCTTGTGCCATGCATAGGGCTTGTTGGTGTAGAATATCAGGTTACTTATGCTGCCATCCTTATGTAGGTCTGCAAAAAGTGTTTCTGGGTTGTCAGTTAGTCTTTTGTTTTTGTAGACTTTCCGTGCTGTTTCATTTGTGACATCTTTGGGATAGTGCAGTGCGATGACCTCCACAGATGGGTGTTGTTTAGGCCTAACGCTCTGGTTGGAGGCTTCAGAACTCTTCTGAGGGCAGAAGGGGCGGAGCCAAGATGATGTGCTGGCCATAGTTGATTTAGAATCAAAACAGAATCAACTGAAATAACTGCCAGTTATTTGTTTATTTTTTCTCAGTGAAGATAATAATAATAAAAATTATAGATAAGCTAAAATATGACTTTTCTTTGATTGTTAAGATGGGAAAAAAAAAAAAAAAAAAAAAAAATTCCTGTTGTCCAAAATTTCTTTCTGTGCTGTTCTTTCAAGCAAATATCCAATGAGAGAAATATATCACTGTCTCTTCAAATGCCTTTACCTCTCTTTTTCTGAAAGTTTTCTTCTTAGTTGTTGTTGTTGTTCGTTGTTTGTTGCTTGAAGTTATCCTTTCAAACATGAATATCCTTTCTGCAGAGGGTTGTCCTTTGATTATGTCCTCTTGAATTTTCCTCAGATTCAGGTGACAGTAAAAAAAAAAAAAAAAAAAAAAAACTGTTCTAATCCAACAAAAGCTTTGTCTAGATGTTGTCAAGATGTTGTTTTATGTTTAATCTTCTATTTTCTCTAGTTTATTGGCAAACTTTTCTCATTTTTCATGCAATTTTCATGCAATTCATCTGGAGCTCAACAGTTGCTGACAGTTTGTTGTTGTTGTTTTATGAATATGCAGATATCCACTGGAGTTAGGCCTTATATTGTAGCTTAATTTGTCCAAAAAACAGTTTCTAGGCAAATATTTTCCCAAAATATAGGCAGTTGATTGCAGATCTCATGTAGTATATCTGTACTCACTCTGAGAGCTCTTCTTTTCTCTCTGTGGCAGTTGTAAGACCTTTTGGCCTGCTGTCAGCTAGTTGTCAGCTAGTTGTCCTCTTTGTCTTCTGTTGATTTTTCTTGATAAATTTGAACTTCTTTTTGTAGTTAATAAGTTGTAGAAGTCTTGTATTCTTGAAATGTATCAAAACTGAATGTTTGTCTTAACTTAAAACAACATTGAAACTAAAAAATCAGGAGCTCATTTTCTTGCTGCTGCTCAGCGGAATTCCCTCTCTCTCTCTGTCTGTCTCTGACTCTATCTGTCATCTCTCTATCTGTCACTGACTGTATCTGTAATCCCTCTATCTGTCTCTGACTGTATCTGTCATCTCTCTATCTGTCTCTGACTGTATCTTTCATCCCTCTATCTGTCTCTGACTGTATCTGTCATCCCTCTATCTGTCTCTGTCATCCCTCTATCTTTCACTGACTGTATCTGTCATCCCTCTATCTGTCACTGACTGTATCTGTCAACCCTGTCTGTCTCTGACTGTATCTGTCATCTCTCTATCTGTATCTGTCATCCCTCTATCTGTATCTGTCACCCCTCTGTCTCTGACTGTATCTGTCATCCCTCTATCTGTTTCTGTCATCCCTCTATCTGTTTCTGTCAGCCCTCTATCTGTCTCTGTCATCCCTCTATCTGTCTCTGTCATCCCTCTATCTTTCACTGACTGTATCTGTCATCCCTCTATCTGTCACTGACTGTATCTGTCAACCCTGTCCGTCTCTGACTGTATCTGTCATCTCTCTATCTGTATCTGTCATCCCTCTATCTGTATCCGTCACCCCTCTGTCTCTGACTGTATCTGTCATCCCTCTATCTGTTTCTGTCATCCCTCTCTCTGTCTCTGACTGTATCTGTCATCCCTCTATCCTTCTCTGTCATCCCTCTATCTGTCTCTGTCTGCCTCTGACTGTATCTGTCATCCCTCTATCTGTCACTGACTGTATCTGTCATCCCTCTATCTGTCTCTGACTGTATCTGTCATCCCTCTATCTGTCTCTGACTGTATCTGTCATCCCTCTATCTGTCTCTGTCATCCCTCTATCTTTCACTGACTGTATCTGTCATCTCTCTGTCTGTCTCTGACTGTATCTTTCATCCCTCTGTCTGTCTCTGACTGTATCTGTCATCTCTCTATCTGTCTCTGACTGTATCTGTCATCACTCTATCTGTTTCTGACTGTATCTGTCATCCCTCTATCTGTCACTGACTGCATCTGTCATCCCTCTGTCTGTCTCATTTGTATCTGTCATCCCTCTGTCTCTGACTGTATCTGTCATCCCTCTATCTGTCTCTGTCATCCCTCTATCTGTATCTGACTGTATCTGTCATCTCTCTATCTGTCTCTGACTGTATCTGTCATCTCTCTATCCGTCTCTGACTGTATCTGTCATCCCTCTATCTGTCTCTGACTGTATCTGTCATCCCTCTATCTGTCTCTGTCATCCCTCTATCTTTCACTGACTGTATCTGTCATCTCTCTGTCTGTCTCTGACTGTATCTTTCATCCCTCTGTCTGTCTCTGACTGTATCTGTCATCTCTCTATCTGTCCCTGACTGCATCTGTCATCCCTCTGTCTGTCTCTGACTGTATCTGTCATCCCTCTATTTGTATCTGTCATCCCTCTGTCTCTGACTGTATCTGTCATCCCTCTATCTGTCTCTGTCATCCCTCTATCTTTCACTGACTGTATCTGTCATCTCTCTGTCTGTCTCTGACTGTATCTTTCATCCCTCTGTCTGTCTCTGACTGTATCTGTCATCTCTCTATCTGTCTCTGACTGTATCTGTCATCACTCTATCTGTTTCTGACTGTATCTGTCATCCCTCTATCTGTCCCTGACTGCATCTGTCATCCCTCTGTCTGTCTCTGACTGTATCTGTCATCCCTCTATTTGTATCTGTCATCCCTCTGTCTCTGACTGTATCTGTCATCCCTCTATCTGTCTATGTCATCCCTCTATCTTTCACTGACTGTATCTGTCATCCCTCTATCTGTCTCTGACTGTATCTGTCATCCCTCTATCTGTCTCTGACTGTATCTGTCATCCCTCTGTCTGTCTCTGATTGTATCTGTCATCTCTCTGTCTGACTCTGACTGTATCTGTCATCCCTCTGTCTGTCTCTGACTGTATCTGTCATCACTCTATCTGTCACTGACTGTATCTGTAATCCCTCTATCTGTCTCTGACTGTATCTGTCATCTCTCTATCTGTCTCTGACTGTATCTTTCATCCCTCTATCTGTCTCTGACTGTATCTGTCATCCCTCTATCTGTCACTGACTGTATCTGTCAACCCTGTCTGTCTGTCTCTGACTGTATCTGTCATCTCTCTATCTGTATCTGTCATCCCTCTATCTGTATCTGTCACCCCTCTGTCTCTGACTGTATCTGTCATCCCTCTATCTGTTTCTGTCATCCCTCTATCTGTTTCTGTCATCCCTCTATCTGTCTCTGTCATCCCTCTATCTTTCACTGACTGTATCTGTCATCCCTCTATCTGTCACTGACTGTATCTGTCAACCCTGTCCGTCTCTGACTGTATCTGTCATCTCTCTATCTGTATCTGTCATCCCTCTATCTGTATCCGTCACCCCTCTGTCTCTGACTGTATCTGTCATCCCTCTATCTGTTTCTGTCATCCCTCTCTCTGTCTCTGACTGTATCTGTCATCCCTCTATCCTTCTCTGTCATCCCTCTATCTGTCTCTGTCTGCCTCTGACTGTATCTGTCATCCCTCTATCTGTCACTGACTGCATCTGTCATCCCTCTGTCTGTCTCATTTGTATCTGTCATCCCTCTGTCTCTGACTGTATCTGTCATCCCTCTATCTGTCTCTGTCATCCCTCTAGCTGTATCTGACTGTATCTGTCATCTCTCTATCTGTCTCTGACTGTATCTGTCATCTCTCTATCCGTCTCTGACTGTATCTGTCATCCCTCTATCTGTCTCTGACTGTATCTGTCATCCCTCTATCTGTCTCTGTCATCCCTCTATCTTTCACTGACTGTATCTGTCATCTCTCTGTCTGTCTCTGACTGTATCTTTCATCCCTCTGTCTGTCTCTGACTGTATCTGTCATCTCTCTATCTGTCCCTGACTGCATCTGTCATCCCTCTGTCTGTCTCTGACTGTATCTGTCATCCCTCTATTTGTATCTGTCATCCCTCTGTCTCTGACTGTATCTGTCATCCCTCTATCTGTCTCTGTCATCCCTCTATCTTTCACTGACTGTATCTGTCATCCCTCTATCTGTCTCTGACTGTATCTGTCATCCCTCTATCTGTCTCTGACTGTATCTGTCATCCCTCTGTCTGTCTGTGATTGTATCTGTCATCTCTCTGTCTGACTCTGACTGTATCTGTCATCCCTCTGTCTGTCTCTGACTGTATCTGTCATCTCTCTATCTGTCACTGACTGTATCTGTAATCCCTCTATCTGTCTCTGACTGTATCTGTCATCTCTCTATCTGTCTCTGACTGTATCTTTCATCCCTCTATCTGTCTCTGACTGTATCTGTCATCCCTCTATCTGTCTCTGTCATCCCTCTATCTTTCACTGACTGTATCTGTCATCCCTCTATCTGTCACTGACTGTATCTGTCAACCCTGTCTGTCTCTGACTGTATCTGTCATCTCTCTATCTGTATCTGTCATCCCTCTATCTGTATCTGTCACCCCTCTGTCTCTGACTGTATCTGTCATCCCTCTATCTGTTTCTGTCATCCCTCTATCTGTATCTGTCACCCCTCTGTCTCTGACTGTATCTGTCATCCCTCTATCTGTTTCTGTCATCCCTCTATCTGTTTCTGTCATCCCTCTATCTGTTTCTGTCATCCCTCTATCTGTCTCTGTCATCCCTCTATCTTTCACTGACTGTATCTGTCATCCCTCTATCTGTCACTGACTGTATCTGTCAACCCTGTCTGTCTCTGACTGTATCTGTCATCTCTCTATCTGTATCCGTCACCCCTCTGTCTCTGACTGTATCTGTCATCCCTCTATCTGTTTCTGTCATCCCTCTCTCTGTCTCTGACTGTATCTGTCATCCCTCTATATGTCTCTGACTGTATCTGTCATCCCTCTATCCTTCTCTGTCATCCCTCTATCTGTCTCTGTCATCCCTCTATCTTTCACTGACTGTATCTGTCATCTCTCTGTCTGTCTCTGACTGTATCTTTCATCCCTCTGTCTGTCTCTGACTGTATCTGTCATCTCTCTATCTGTCTCTGACTGTATCTGTCATCACTCTATCTGTTTCTGACTGTATCTGTCATCCCTCTATCTGTCCCTGACTGCATCTGTCATCCCTCTGTCTGTCTCTGACTGTATCTGTCATCCCTCTATTTGTATCTGTCATCCCTCTGTCTCTGACTGTATCTGTCATCCCTCTATCTGTCTCTGTCATCCCTCTATCTTTCACTGACTGTATCTGTCATCCCTCTATCTGTCTCTGACTGTATCTGTCATCCCTCTATCTGTCTCTGACTGTATCTGTCATCCCTCTGTCTGTCTCTGATTGTATCTGTCATCTCTCTGTCTGACTCTGACTGTATCTGTCATCCCTCTGTCTGTCTCTGACTGTATCTGTCATCTCTCTATCTGTCACTGACTGTATCTGTAATCCCTCTATCTGTCTCTGACTGTATCTGTCATCTCTCTATCTGTCTCTGACTGTATCTTTCATCCCTCTATCTGTCTCTGACTGTATCTGTCATCCCTCTATCTGTCTCTGTCATCCCTCTATCTTTCACTGACTGTATCTGTCATCCCTCTATCTGTCACTGACTGTATCTGTCAACCCTGTCTGTCTCTGACTGTATCTGTCATCTCTCTATCTGTATCTGTCATCCCTCTATCTGTATCTGTCACCCCTCTGTCTCTGACTGTATCTGTCATCCCTCTATCTGTTTCTGTCATCCCTCTATCTGTTTCTGTCATCCCTCTATCTGTCTCTGTCATCCCTCTATCTGTCTCTGTCATCCCTCTATCTTTCACTGACTGTATCTGTCATCCCTCTATCTGTCACTGACTGTATCTGTCAACCCTGTCCGTCTCTGACTGTATCTGTCATCTCTCTATCTGTATCTGTCATCCCTCTATCTGTATCCGTCACCCCTCTGTCTCTGACTGTATCTGTCATCCCTCTATCTGTTTCTGTCATCCCTCTCTCTGTCTCTGACTGTATCTGTCATCCCTCTATCCTTCTCTGTCATCCCTCTATCTGTCTCTGTCTGCCTCTGACTGTATCTGTCATCCCTCTATCTGTCACTGACTGTATCTGTCATCCCTCTATCTGTCTCTGACTGTATCTGTCATCCCTCTATCTGTCTCTGACTGTATCTGTCATCCCTCTATCTGTCTCTGTCATCCCTCTATCTTTCACTGACTGTATCTGTCATCTCTCTGTCTGTCTCTGACTGTATCTTTCATCCCTCTGTCTGTCTCTGACTGTATCTGTCATCTCTCTATCTGTCTCTGACTGTATCTGTCATCACTCTATCTGTCTATGACTGTATCTGTCATCTCTCTATCTGTCATTGACTGTATCTGTCATCCCTCTATCTATCACTGACTGTATCTGTCATCCCTCTATCTGTCTTTGACTGTATCTATCATCCCTCTATCTGTCTCTGACTTTATCTGTCATCCCTCTATCTGTCTCTGTCATCCCTCTATCTGTATCTGACTGTATCTGTCATCCCTCTATCTGTCACTGACTGTATCTGTCATCCCTCTATCTGTCTCTGATTGTATCTGTCATCTCTCTATCTGTCTCTGACTGTATCTGTCATCCCTCTGTCTGTCTCTGACTGTATCTGTCATCCCTCTATCTGTCTCTGTATCTGTCATCCCTCTATCTGCCTCTGACTGTATCTGTCATCCCTCTATCTGTCACTGACTGTATCTGGCATCCCTCTATCTGTCTCTGACTGTATCTGTCATCTCTCTATCTGTCTCTGACTGTATCTGTCATCCCTCTATCTGTCTCTGTCATCCCTCTATCTTTCACTGACTGTATCTGTCATCCCTCTATCTGTCTCTGTCATCCCTCTATCTGTCTCTGTCTGCATCTGACTGTATCTGTCATCCCTCTATCTGTCACTGAATGTATCTGTCATCCCTCTATCTGTCTCTGTCATCCCTCTAGCTGTATCTGACTGTATCTGTCATCTCTCTATCTGTCTCTGACTGTATCTGTCATCTCTCTATCCGTCTCTGACTGTATCTGTCATCCCTCTATCTGTCTCTATCTGTATCTGTCATCCCTCTATCTGTATCTGTCACCCCTCTGTCTCTGACTGTATCTGTCATCCCTCTATCTGTCTCTGACTGTATGTGTCATCCCTCTATCTGTCACTGACTGTATCTGTAATCCCTCTATCTGTCTCTGACTGTATCTGTCATCTCTCAATCTGTCTCTGACTGTATCTTTCATCCCTCTATCTGTCTCTGACTGTATCTGTCATCCCTCTATCTGTCTCTGTCATCCCTCTATCTTTCACTGACTGTATCTGTCATCCCTCTATCTGTCACTGACTGTATCTGTCAACCCTGTCTGTCTCTGACTGTATCTGTCATCTCTCTATCTGTATCTGTCATCCCTCTATCTGTATCTGTCACCCCTCTGTCTCTGACTGTATCTGTCATCCCTCTATCTGTTTCTGTCATCCCTCTATCTGTTTCTGTCATCCCTCTATCTGTCTCTGTCATCCCTCTATCTGTCTCTGTCATCCCTCTATCTTTCACTGACTGTATCTGTCATCCCTCTATCTGTCACTGACTGTATCTGTCAACCCTGTCCGTCTCTGACTGTATCTGTCATCTCTCTATCTGTATCTGTCATCCCTCTATCTGTATCCGTCACCCCTCTGTCTCTGACTGTATCTGTCATCCCTCTATCTGTTTCTGTCATCCCTCTCTCTGTCTCTGACTGTATCTGTCATCCCTCTATCCTTCTCTGTCATCCCTCTATCTGTCTCTGTCTGCCTCTGACTGTATCTGTCATCCCTCTATCTGTCACTGACTGTATCTGTCATCCCTCTATCTGTCTCTGACTGTATCTGTCATCCCTCTATCTGTCTCTGACTGTATCTGTCATCCCTCTATCTGTCTCTGTCATCCCTCTATCTTTCACTGACTGTATCTGTCATCTCTCTGTCTGTCTCTGACTGTATCTTTCATCCCTCTGTCTGTCTCTGACTGTATCTGTCATCTCTCTATCTGTCTCTGACTGTATCTGTCATCACTCTATCTGTTTCTGACTGTATCTGTCATCCCTCTATCTGTCACTGACTGCATCTGTCATCCCTCTGTCTGTCTCATTTGTATCTGTCATCCCTCTGTCTCTGACTGTATCTGTCATCCCTCTATCTGTCTCTGTCATCCCTCTATCTGTATCTGACTGTATCTGTCATCTCTCTATCTGTCTCTGACTGTATCTGTCATCTCTCTATCCGTCTCTGACTGTATCTGTCATCCCTCTATCTGTCTCTGACTGTATCTGTCATCCCTCTATCTGTCTCTGTCATCCCTCTATCTTTCACTGACTGTATCTGTCATCTCTCTGTCTGTCTCTGACTGTATCTTTCATCCCTCTGTCTGTCTCTGACTGTATCTGTCATCTCTCTATCTGTCCCTGACTGCATCTGTCATCCCTCTGTCTGTCTCTGACTGTATCTGTCATCCCTCTATTTGTATCTGTCATCCCTCTGTCTCTGACTGTATCTGTCATCCCTCTATCTGTCTCTGTCATCCCTCTATCTTTCACTGACTGTATCTGTCATCTCTCTGTCTGTCTCTGACTGTATCTTTCATCCCTCTGTCTGTCTCTGACTGTATCTGTCATCTCTCTATCTGTCTCTGACTGTATCTGTCATCACTCTATCTGTTTCTGACTGTATCTGTCATCCCTCTATCTGTCCCTGACTGCATCTGTCATCCCTCTGTCTGTCTCTGACTGTATCTGTCATCCCTCTATTTGTATCTGTCATCCCTCTGTCTCTGACTGTATCTGTCATCCCTCTATCTGTCTATGTCATCCCTCTATCTTTCACTGACTGTATCTGTCATCCCTCTATCTGTCTCTGACTGTATCTGTCATCCCTCTATCTGTCTCTGACTGTATCTGTCATCCCTCTGTCTGTCTCTGATTGTATCTGTCATCTCTCTGTCTGACTCTGACTGTATCTGTCATCCCTCTGTCTGTCTCTGACTGTATGTGTCATCCCTCTATCTGTCACTGACTGTATCTGTAATCCGTCTATCTGTCTCTGACTGTATCTGTCATCTCTCTATCTGTCTCTGACTGTATCTTTCATCCCTCTATCTGTCTCTGACTGTATCTGTCATCCCTCTATCTGTCACTGACTGTATCTGTCAACCCTGTCTGTCTGTCTCTGACTGTATCTGTCATCTCTCTATCTGTATCTGTCATCCCTCTATCTGTATCTGTCACCCCTCTGTCTCTGACTGTATCTGTCATCCCTCTATCTGTTTCTGTCATCCCTCTATCTGTTTCTGTCATCCCTCTATCTGTCTCTGTCATCCCTCTATCTTTCACTGACTGTATCTGTCATCCCTCTATCTGTCACTGACTGTATCTGTCAACCCTGTCCGTCTCTGACTGTATCTGTCATCTCTCTATCTGTATCTGTCATCCCTCTATCTGTATCCGTCACCCCTCTATCTTTCACTGACTGTATCTGTCATCTCTCTGTCTGTCTCTGACTGTATCTTTCATCCCTCTCTCTGTCTCTGACTGTATCTGTCATCCCTCTATCCTTCTCTGTCATCCCTCTATCTGTCTCTGTCTGCCTCTGACTGTATCTGTCATCCCTCTATCTGTCACTGACTGCATCTGTCATCCCTCTGTCTGTCTCATTTGTATCTGTCATCCCTCTGTCTCTGACTGTATCTGTCATCCCTCTATCTGTCTCTGTCATCCCTCTAGCTGTATCTGACTGTATCTGTCATCTCTCTATCTGTCTCTGACTGTATCTGTCATCTCTCTATCCGTCTCTGACTGTATCTGTCATCCCTCTATCTGTCTCTGACTGTATCTGTCATCCCTCTATCTGTCTCTGTCATCCCTCTATCTTTCACTGACTGTATCTGTCATCTCTCTGTCTGTCTCTGACTGTATCTTTCATCCCTCTGTCTGTCTCTGACTGTATCTGTCATCTCTCTATCTGTCCCTGACTGCATCTGTCATCCCTCTGTCTGTCTCTGACTGTATCTGTCATCCCTCTATTTGTATCTGTCATCCCTCTGTCTCTGACTGTATCTGTCATCCCTCTATCTGTCTCTGTCATCCCTCTATCTTTCACTGACTGTATCTGTCATCCCTCTATCTGTCTCTGACTGTATCTGTCATCCCTCTATCTGTCTCTGACTGTATCTGTCATCCCTCTGTCTGTCTCTGATTGTATCTGTCATCTCTCTGTCTGACTCTGACTGTATCTGTCATCCCTCTGTCTGTCTCTGACTGTATCTGTCATCTCTCTATCTGTCACTGACTGTATCTGTAATCCCTCTATCTGTCTCTGACTGTATCTGTCATCTCTCTATCTGTCTCTGACTGTATCTTTCATCCCTCTATCTGTCTCTGACTGTATCTGTCATCCCTCTATCTGTCTCTGTCATCCCTCTATCTTTCACTGACTGTATCTGTCATCCCTCTATCTGTCACTGACTGTATCTGTCAACCCTGTCTGTCTCTGACTGTATCTGTCATCTCTCTATCTGTATCTGTCATCCCTCTATCTGTATCTGTCACCCCTCTGTCTCTGACTGTATCTGTCATCCCTCTATCTGTTTCTGTCATCCCTCTATCTGTATCTGTCACCCCTCTGTCTCTGACTGTATCTGTCATCCCTCTATCTGTTTCTGTCATCCCTCTATCTGTTTCTGTCATCCCTCTATCTGTCTCTGTCATCCCTCTATCTTTCACTGACTGTATCTGTCATCCCTCTATCTGTCACTGACTGTATCTGTCAACCCTGTCTGTCTCTGACTGTATCTGTCATCTCTCTATCTGTATCTGTCATCCCTCTATCTGTCTCTGTCATCCCTCTATCTTTCACTGACTGTATCTGTCATCTCTCTGTCTGTCTCTGACTGTATCTTTCATCCCTCTGTCTGTCTCTGACTGTATCTGTCATCTCTCTATCTGTCCCTGACTGCATCTGTCATCCCTCTGTCTGTCTCTGACTGTATCTGTCATCCCTCTATTTGTATCTGTCATCCCTCTGTCTCTGACTGTATCTGTCATCCCTCTATCTGTCTCTGTCATCCCTCTATCTTTCACTGACTGTATCTGTCATCTCTCTGTCTGTCTCTGACTGTATCTTTCATCCCTCTGTCTGTCTCTGACTGTATCTGTCATCTCTCTATCTGTCTCTGACTGTATCTGTCATCACTCTATCTGTTTCTGACTGTATCTGTCATCCCTCTATCTGTCCCTGACTGCATCTGTCATCCCTCTGTCTGTCTCTGACTGTATCTGTCATCCCTCTATTTGTATCTGTCATCCCTCTGTCTCTGACTGTATCTGTCATCCCTCTATCTGTCTATGTCATCCCTCTATCTTTCACTGACTGTATCTGTCATCCCTCTATCTGTCTCTGACTGTATCTGTCATCCCTCTATCTGTCTCTGACTGTATCTGTCATCCCTCTGTCTGTCTCTGATTGTATCTGTCATCTCTCTGTCTGACTCTGACTGTATCTGTCATCCCTCTGTCTGTCTCTGACTGTATCTGTCATCACTCTATCTGTCACTGACTGTATCTGTAATCCCTCTATCTGTCTCTGACTGTATCTGTCATCTCTCTATCTGTCTCTGACTGTATCTTTCATCCCTCTATCTGTCTCTGACTGTATCTGTCATCCCTCTATCTGTCACTGACTGTATCTGTCAACCCTGTCTGTCTGTCTCTGACTGTATCTGTCATCTCTCTATCTGTATCTGTCATCCCTCTATCTGTATCTGTCACCCCTCTGTCTCTGACTGTATCTGTCATCCCTCTATCTGTTTCTGTCATCCCTCTATCTGTTTCTGTCATCCCTCTATCTGTCTCTGTCATCCCTCTATCTTTCACTGACTGTATCTGTCATCCCTCTATCTGTCACTGACTGTATCTGTCAACCCTGTCCGTCTCTGACTGTATCTGTCATCTCTCTATCTGTATCTGTCATCCCTCTATCTGTATCCGTCACCCCTCTGTCTCTGACTGTATCTGTCATCCCTCTATCTGTTTCTGTCATCCCTCTCTCTGTCTCTGACTGTATCTGTCATCCCTCTATCCTTCTCTGTCATCCCTCTATCTGTCTCTGTCTGCCTCTGACTGTATCTGTCATCCCTCTATCTGTCACTGACTGCATCTGTCATCCCTCTGTCTGTCACATCTGTATCTGTCATCCCTCTGTCTCTGACTGTATCTGTCATCCCTCTATCTGTCTCTGTCATCCCTCTAGCTGTATCTGACTGTATCTGTCATCTCTCTATCTGTCTCTGACTGTATCTGTCATCTCTCTATCCGTCTCTGACTGTATCTGTCATCCCTCTATCTGTCTCTGACTGTATCTGTCATCCCTCTATCTGTCTCTGTCATCCCTCTATCTTTCACTGACTGTATCTGTCATCTCTCTGTCTGTCTCTGACTGTATCTTTCATCCCTCTGTCTGTCTCTGACTGTATCTGTCATCTCTCTATCTGTCCCTGACTGCATCTGTCATCCCTCTGTCTGTCTCTGACTGTATCTGTCATCCCTCTATTTGTATCTGTCATCCCTCTGTCTCTGACTGTATCTGTCATCCCTCTATCTGTCTCTGTCATCCCTCTATCTTTCACTGACTGTATCTGTCATCCCTCTATCTGTCTCTGACTGTATCTGTCATCCCTCTATCTGTCTCTGACTGTATCTGTCATCCCTCTGTCTGTCTCTGATTGTATCTGTCATCTCTCTGTCTGACTCTGACTGTATCTGTCATCCCTCTGTCTGTCTCTGACTGTATCTGTCATCTCTCTATCTGTCACTGACTGTATCTGTAATCCCTCTATCTGTCTCTGACTGTATCTGTCATCTCTCTATCTGTCTCTGACTGTATCTTTCATCCCTCTATCTGTCTCTGACTGTATCTGTCATCCCTCTATCTGTCTCTGTCATCCCTCTATCTTTCACTGACTGTATCTGTCATCCCTCTATCTGTCACTGACTGTATCTGTCAACCCTGTCTGTCTCTGACTGTATCTGTCATCTCTCTATCTGTATCTGTCATCCCTCTATCTGTATCTGTCACCCCTCTGTCTCTGACTGTATCTGTCATCCCTCTATCTGTTTCTGTCATCCCTCTATCTGTATCTGTCACCCCTCTGTCTCTGACTGTATCTGTCATCCCTCTATCTGTTTCTGTCATCCCTCTATCTGTTTCTGTCATCCCTCTATCTGTCTCTGTCATCCCTCTATCTTTCACTGACTGTATCTGTCATCCCTCTATCTGTCACTGACTGTATCTGTCAACCCTGTCTGTCTCTGACTGTATCTGTCATCTCTCTATCTGTATCTGTCATCCCTCTATCTGTATCCGTCACCCCTCTGTCTCTGACTGTATCTGTCATCCCTCTATCTGTTTCTGTCATCCCTCTCTCTGTCTCTGACTGTATCTGTCATCCCTCTATATGTCTCTGACTGTATCTGTCATCCCTCTATCCTTCTCTGTCATCCCTCTATCTGTCTCTGTCATCCCTCTATCTTTCACTGACTGTATCTGTCATCTCTCTGTCTGTCTCTGACTGTATCTTTCATCCCTCTGTCTGTCTCTGACTGTATCTGTCATCTCTCTATCTGTCTCTGACTGTATCTGTCATCACTCTATCTGTTTCTGACTGTATCTGTCATCCCTCTATCTGTCCCTGACTGCATCTGTCATCCCTCTGTCTGTCTCTGACTGTATCTGTCATCCCTCTATTTGTATCTGTCATCCCTCTGTCTCTGACTGTATCTGTCATCCCTCTATCTGTCTCTGTCATCCCTCTATCTTTCACTGACTGTATCTGTCATCCCTCTATCTGTCTCTGACTGTATCTGTCATCCCTCTATCTGTCTCTGACTGTATCTGTCATCCCTCTGTCTGTCTCTGATTGTATCTGTCATCTCTCTGTCTGACTCTGACTGTATCTGTCATCCCTCTGTCTGTCTCTGACTGTATCTGTCATCTCTCTATCTGTCACTGACTGTATCTGTAATCCCTCTATCTGTCTCTGACTGTATCTGTCATCTCTCTATCTGTCTCTGACTGTATCTTTCATCCCTCTATCTGTCTCTGACTGTATCTGTCATCCCTCTATCTGTCTCTGTCATCCCTCTATCTTTCACTGACTGTATCTGTCATCCCTCTATCTGTCACTGACTGTATCTGTCAACCCTGTCTGTCTCTGACTGTATCTGTCATCTCTCTATCTGTATCTGTCATCCCTCTATCTGTATCTGTCACCCCTCTGTCTCTGACTGTATCTGTCATCCCTCTATCTGTTTCTGTCATCCCTCTATCTGTTTCTGTCATCCCTCTATCTGTCTCTGTCATCCCTCTATCTGTCTCTGTCATCCCTCTATCTTTCACTGACTGTATCTGTCATCCCTCTATCTGTCACTGACTGTATCTGTCAACCCTGTCCGTCTCTGACTGTATCTGTCATCTCTCTATCTGTATCTGTCATCCCTCTATCTGTATCCGTCACCCCTCTGTCTCTGACTGTATCTGTCATCCCTCTATCTGTTTCTGTCATCCCTCTCTCTGTCTCTGACTGTATCTGTCATCCCTCTATCCTTCTCTGTCATCCCTCTATCTGTCTCTGTCTGCCTCTGACTGTATCTGTCATCCCTCTATCTGTCACTGACTGTATCTGTCATCCCTCTATCTGTCTCTGACTGTATCTGTCATCCCTCTATCTGTCTCTGACTGTATCTGTCATCCCTCTATCTGTCTCTGTCATCCCTCTATCTTTCACTGACTGTATCTGTCATCTCTCTGTCTGTCTCTGACTGTATCTTTCATCCCTCTGTCTGTCTCTGACTGTATCTGTCATCTCTCTATCTGTCTCTGACTGTATCTGTCATCACTCTATCTGTCTATGACTGTATCTGTCATCTCTCTATCTGTCATTGACTGTATCTGTCATCCCTCTATCTATCACTGACTGTATCTGTCATCCCTCTATCTGTCTTTGACTGTATCTATCATCCCTCTATCTGTCTCTGACTTTATCTGTCATCCCTCTATCTGTCTCTGTCATCCCTCTATCTGTATCTGACTGTATCTGTCATCCCTCTATCTGTCACTGACTGTATCTGTCATCCCTCTATCTGTCTCTGACTGTATCTGTCATCTCTCTATCTGTCTCTGACTGTATCTGTCATCCCTCTGTCTGTCTCTGACTGTATCTGTCATCCCTCTATCTGTCTCTGTATCTGTCATCCCTCTATCTGCCTCTGACTGTATCTGTCATCCCTCTATCTGTCACTGACTGTATCTGGCATCCCTCTATCTGTCTCTGACTGCATCTGTCATCCCTCTGTCTGTCTCTGACTGTATCTGTCATCCCTCTATTTGTATCTGTCATCCCTCTGTCTCTGACTGTATCTGTCATCCCTCTATCTGTCTCTGTCATCCCTCTATCTTTCACTGACTGTATCTGTCATCCCTCTATCTGTCTCTGACTGTATCTGTCATCCCTCTATCTGTCTCTGACTGTATCTGTCATCCCTCTGTCTGTCTCTGATTGTATCTGTCATCTCTCTGTCTGACTCTGACTGTATCTGTCATCCCTCTGTCTGTCTCTGACTGTATCTGTCATCTCTCTATCTGTCACTGACTGTATCTGTAATCCCTCTATCTGTCTCTGACTGTATCTGTCATCTCTCTATCTGTCTCTGACTGTATCTTTCATCCCTCTATCTGTCTCTGACTGTATCTGTCATCCCTCTATCTGTCTCTGTCATCCCTCTATCTTTCACTGACTGTATCTGTCATCCCTCTATCTGTCACTGACTGTATCTGTCAACCCTGTCTGTCTCTGACTGTATCTGTCATCTCTCTATCTGTATCTGTCATCCCTCTATCTGTATCTGTCACCCCTCTGTCTCTGACTGTATCTGTCATCCCTCTATCTGTTTCTGTCATCCCTCTATCTGTATCTGTCACCCCTCTGTCTCTGACTGTATCTGTCATCCCTCTATCTGTTTCTGTCATCCCTCTATCTGTTTCTGTCATCCCTCTATCTGTCTCTGTCATCCCTCTATCTTTCACTGACTGTATCTGTCATCCCTCTATCTGTCACTGACTGTATCTGTCAACCCTGTCTGTCTCTGACTGTATCTGTCATCTCTCTATCTGTATCTGTCATCCCTCTATCTGTATCCGTCACCCCTCTGTCTCTGACTGTATCTGTCATCCCTCTATCTGTTTCTGTCATCCCTCTCTCTGTCTCTGACTGTATCTGTCATCCCTCTATATGTCTCTGACTGTATCTGTCATCCCTCTATCTGTCTCTGACTGTATCTGTCATCCCTCTATCTGTCTCTGTCATCCCTCTATCTTTCACTGACTGTATCTGTCATCTCTCTGTCTGTCTCTGACTGTATCTTTCATCCCTCTGTCTGTCTCTGACTGTATCTGTCATCTCTCTATCTGTCTCTGACTGTATCTGTCATCACTCTATCTGTTTCTGACTGTATCTGTCATCCCTCTATCTGTCCCTGACTGCATCTGTCATCCCTCTGTCTGTCTCTGACTGTATCTGTCATCCCTCTATTTGTATCTGTCATCCCTCTGTCTCTGACTGTATCTGTCATCCCTCTATCTGTCTCTGTCATCCCTCTATCTTTCACTGACTGTATCTGTCATCCCTCTATCTGTCTCTGACTGTATCTGTCATCCCTCTATCTGTCTCTGACTGTATCTGTCATCCCTCTGTCTGTCTCTGATTGTATCTGTCATCTCTCTGTCTGACTCTGACTGTATCTGTCATCCCTCTGTCTGTCTCTGACTGTATCTGTCATCTCTCTATCTGTCACTGACTGTATCTGTAATCCCTCTATCTGTCTCTGACTGTATCTGTCATCTCTCTATCTGTCTCTGACTGTATCTTTCATCCCTCTATCTGTCTCTGACTGTATCTGTCATCCCTCTATCTGTCTCTGTCATCCCTCTATCTTTCACTGACTGTATCTGTCATCCCTCTATCTGTCACTGACTGTATCTGTCAACCCTGTCTGTCTCTGACTGTATCTGTCATCTCTCTATCTGTATCTGTCATCCCTCTATCTGTATCTGTCACCCCTCTGTCTCTGACTGTATCTGTCATCCCTCTATCTGTTTCTGTCATCCCTCTATCTGTTTCTGTCATCCCTCTATCTGTCTCTGTCATCCCTCTATCTGTCTCTGTCATCCCTCTATCTTTCACTGACTGTATCTGTCATCCCTCTATCTGTCACTGACTGTATCTGTCAACCCTGTCCGTCTCTGACTGTATCTGTCATCTCTCTATCTGTATCTGTCATCCCTCTATCTGTATCCGTCACCCCTCTGTCTCTGACTGTATCTGTCATCCCTCTATCTGTTTCTGTCATCCCTCTCTCTGTCTCTGACTGTATCTGTCATCCCTCTATCCTTCTCTGTCATCCCTCTATCTGTCTCTGTCTGCCTCTGACTGTATCTGTCATCCCTCTATCTGTCACTGACTGTATCTGTCATCCCTCTATCTGTCTCTGACTGTATCTGTCATCCCTCTATCTGTCTCTGACTGTATCTGTCATCCCTCTATCTGTCTCTGTCATCCCTCTATCTTTCACTGACTGTATCTGTCATCTCTCTGTCTGTCTCTGACTGTATCTTTCATCCCTCTGTCTGTCTCTGACTGTATCTGTCATCTCTCTATCTGTCTCTGACTGTATCTGTCATCACTCTATCTGTCTCTGACTGTATCTGTCATCTCTCTATCTGTCATTGACTGTATCTGTCATCCCTCTATCTATCACTGACTGTATCTGTCATCCCTCTATCTGTCTCTGACTGTATCTGTCATCCCTCTATCTGTCTCTGACTGTATCTGTCATCCCTCTATCTGTCTCTGTCATCCCTCTATCTGTATCTGACTGTATCTGTCATCCCTCTATCTGTCACTGACTGTATCTGTCATCCCTCTATCTGTCTCTGATTGTATCTGTCATCTCTCTATCTGTCTCTGACTGTATCTGTCATCCCTCTGTCTGTCTCTGACTGTATCTGTCATCCCTCTATCTGTCTCTGTATCTGTCATCCCTCTATCTGCCTCTGACTGTATCTGTCATCCCTCTATCTGTCACTGACTGTATCTGGCATCCCTCTATCTGTCTCTGACTGTATCTGTCATCTCTCTATCTGTCTCTGACTGTATCTGTCATCCCTCTATCTGTCTCTGTCATCCCTCTATCTTTCACTGACTGTATCTGTCATCCCTCTATCTGTCTCTGTCATCCCTCTATCTGTCTCTGTCTGCATCTGACTGTATCTGTCATCCCTCTATCTGTCACTGAATGTATCTGTCATCCCTCTATCTGTCTCTGACTGTATCTGTCATCCCTCTAGCTGTATCTGACTGTATCTGTCATCTCTCTATCTGTCTCTGACTGTATCTGTCATCTCTCTATCTGTCTCTGACTGTATCTGTCATCCCTCTATCTGTCTCTGACTGTATCTGTCATCCCTCTATCTGTCTCTGTCATCCCTCTATCTTTCACTGACTGTATCTGTCATCTCTCTGTCTGTCTCTGACTGTATCTTTCATCCCTCTGTCTGTCTCTGACTGTATCTGTCATCTCTCTATCTGTCCCTGACTGCATCTGTCATCCCTCTGTCTGTCTCTGACTGTATCTGTCATCCCTCTATCTGTCTCTGACTGTATCTGTCATCCCTCTGTCTCTGACTGTATCTGTCATCCCTCTATCTGTCTCTGTCATCCCTCTATCTTTCACTGACTGTATCTGTCATCCCTCTATCTGTCTCTGACTGTATCTGTCATCCCTCTATCTGTCTCTGACTGTATCTGTCATCCCTCTGTCTGTCTCTGATTGTATCTGTCATCTCTCTGTCTGACTCTGACTGTATCTGTCATCCCTCTGTCTGTCTCTGACTGTATCTGTCATCTCTCTATCTGTCACTGACTGTATCTGTCATCCCTCTATCTGTCTCTGACTGTATCTGTCATCTCTCTATCTGTCTCTGACTGTATCTTTCATCCCTCTATCTGTCTCTGACTGTATCTGTCATCCCTCTATCTGTCTCTGTCATCCCTCTATCTTTCACTGACTGTATCTGTCATCCCTCTATCTGTCACTGACTGTATCTGTCAACCCTGTCTGTCTCTGACTGTATCTGTCATCTCTCTATCTGTATCTGTCATCCCTCTATCTGTATCTGTCACCCCTCTGTCTCTGACTGTATCTGTCATCCCTCTATCTGTTTCTGTCATCCCTCTATCTGTATCTGTCACCCCTCTGTCTCTGACTGTATCTGTCATCCCTCTATCTGTTTCTGTCATCCCTCTATCTGTTTCTGTCATCCCTCTATCTGTCTCTGTCATCCCTCTATCTTTCACTGACTGTATCTGTCATCCCTCTATCTGTCACTGACTGTATCTGTCAACCCTGTCTGTCTCTGACTGTATCTGTCATCTCTCTATCTGTATCTGTCATCCCTCTATCTGTATCCGTCACCCCTCTGTCTCTGACTGTATCTGTCATCCCTCTATCTGTTTCTGTCATCCCTCTCTCTGTCTCTGACTGTATCTGTCATCCCTCTATCTGTCTCTGACTGTATCTGTCATCCCTCTATCCTTCTCTGTCATCCCTCTATCTGTCTCTGTCATCCCTCTATCTTTCACTGACTGTATCTGTCATCTCTCTGTCTGTCTCTGACTGTATCTTTCATCCCTCTGTCTGTCTCTGACTGTATCTGTCATCTCTCTATCTGTCTCTGACTGTATCTGTCATCACTCTATCTGTTTCTGACTGTATCTGTCATCCCTCTATCTGTCCCTGACTGCATCTGTCATCCCTCTGTCTGTCTCTGACTGTATCTGTCATCCCTCTATTTGTATCTGTCATCCCTCTGTCTCTGACTGTATCTGTCATCCCTCTATCTGTCTCTGTCATCCCTCTATCTTTCACTGACTGTATCTGTCATCCCTCTATCTGTCTCTGACTGTATCTGTCATCCCTCTGTCTGTCTCTGATTGTATCTGTCATCTCTCTGTCTGACTCTGACTGTATCTGTCATCCCTCTGTCTGTCTCTGACTGTATCTGTCATCTCTCTATCTGTCACTGACTGTATCTGTAATCCCTCTATCTGTCTCTGACTGTATCTGTCATCTCTCTATCTGTCTCTGACTGTATCTTTCATCCCTCTATCTGTCTCTGACTGTATCTGTCATCCCTCTATCTGTCTCTGTCATCCCTCTATCTTTCACTGACTGTATCTGTCATCCCTCTATCTGTCACTGACTGTATCTGTCAACCCTGTCTGTCTCTGACTGTATCTGTCATCTCTCTATCTGTATCTGTCATCCCTCTATCTGTATCTGTCACCCCTCTGTCTCTGACTGTATCTGTCATCCCTCTATCTGTTTCTGTCATCCCTCTATCTGTTTCTGTCATCCCTCTATCTGTCTCTGTCATCCCTCTATCTGTCTCTGTCATCCCTCTATCTTTCACTGACTGTATCTGTCATCCCTCTATCTGTCACTGACTGTATCTGTCAACCCTGTCCGTCTCTGACTGTATCTGTCATCTCTCTATCTGTATCTGTCATCCCTCTATCTGTATCCGTCACCCCTCTATCTGTCTCTGACTGCATCTGTCATCCCTCTATCTGTTTCTGTCATCCCTCTCTCTGTCTCTGACTGTATCTGTCATCCCTCTATCCTTCTCTGTCATCCCTCTATCTGTCTCTGTCTGCCTCTGACTGTATCTGTCATCCCTCTATCTGTCACTGACTGTATCTGTCATCCCTCTATCTGTCTCTGACTGTATCTGTCATCCCTCTATCTGTCTCTGACTGTATCTGTCATCCCTCTATCTGTCTCTGTCATCCCTCTATCTTTCACTGACTGTATCTGTCATCTCTCTGTCTGTCTCTGACTGTATCTTTCATCCCTCTGTCTGTCTCTGACTGTATCTGTCATCTCTCTATCTGTCTCTGACTGTATCTGTCATCACTCTATCTGTCTCTGACTGTATCTGTCATCTCTCTATCTGTCATTGACTGTATCTGTCATCCCTCTATCTATCACTGACTGTATATGTCATCCCTCTATCTGTCTTTGACTGTATCTATCATCCCTCTATCTGTCTCTGACTTTATCTGTCATCCCTCTATCTGTCTCTGTCATCCCTCTATCTGTATCTGACTGTATCTTTCATCCCTCTATCTGTCTCTGACTGTATCTGTCATCCCTCTATCTGTCTCTGTCATCCCTCTATCTTTCACTGACTGTATCTGTCATCCCTCTATCTGTCACTGACTGTATCTGTCAACCCTGTCTGTCTCTGACTGTATCTGTCATCTCTCTATCTGTATCTGTCATCCCTCTATCTGTATCTGTCACCCCTCTGTCTCTGACTGTATCTGTCATCCCTCTATCTGTTTCTGTCATCCCTCTATCTGTATCTGTCATCCCTCTATGTCTCTGACTGTATCTGTCATCCCTCTATCTGTTTCTGTCATCCCTCTATCTGTCTCTGTCATCCCTCTATCTTTCACTGACTGTATCTGTCATCCCTCTATCTGTCACTGACTGTATCTGTCAACCCTGTCTGTCTCTGACTGTATCTGTCATCTCTCTATCTGTATCTGTCATCCCTCTATCTGTATCCGTCACCCCTCTGTCTCTGACTGTATCTGTCATCCCTCTATCTGTTTCTGTCATCCCTCTCTCTGTCTCTGACTGTATCTGTCATCCCTCTATCTGTCTCTGACTGTATCTGTCATCCCTCTATCTGTCTCTGACTGTATCTGTCATCCCTCTATCTGTCTCTGTCATCCCTCTATCTTTCACTGACTGTATCTGTCATCTCTCTGTCTGTCTCTGACTGTATCTTTCATCCCTCTGTCTGTCTCTGACTGTATCTGTCATCTCTCTATCTGTCTCTGACTGTATCTGTCATCACTCTATCTGTTTCTGACTGTATCTGTCATCCCTCTATCTGTCCCTGACTGCATCTGTCATCCCTCTGTCTGTCTCTGACTGTATCTTTCATCCCTCTATCTGTCTCTGACTGTATCTGTCATCCCTCTATCTGTCTCTGACTGTATCTGTCATCCCTCTATCTGTCTCTGTCATCCCTCTATCTGTCTCTGACTGTATCTGTCATCCCTCTGTCTGTCTCTGATTGTATCTGTCATCTCTCTGTCTGACTCTGACTGTATCTGTCATCCCTCTGTCTGTCTCTGACTGTATCTGTCATCTCTCTATCTGTCTCTGACTGTATCTGTCATCCCTCTATCTGTCTCTGACTGTATCTGTCATCTCTCTATCTGTCTCTGACTGTATCTTTCATCCCTCTATCTGTCTCTGACTGTATCTGTCATCCCTCTATTTGTATCTGTCATCCCTCTGTCTCTGACTGTATCTGTCATCCCTCTATCTGTCTCTGTCATCCCTCTATCTTTCACTGACTGTATCTGTCATCCCTCTATCTGTCTCTGACTGTATCTGTCATCCCTCTATCTGTCTCTGACTGTATCTGTCATCCCTCTGTCTGTCTCTGATTGTATCTGTCATCTCTCTGTCTGACTCTGACTGTATCTGTCATCCCTCTGTCTGTCTCTGACTGTATCTGTCATCTCTCTATCTGTCACTGACTGTATCTGTAATCCCTCTATCTGTCTCTGACTGTATCTGTCATCTCTCTATCTGTCTCTGACTGTATCTTTCATCCCTCTATCTGTCTCTGACTGTATCTGTCATCCCTCTATCTGTCTCTGTCATCCCTCTATCTTTCACTGACTGTATCTGTCATCCCTCTATCTGTCACTGACTGTATCTGTCAACCCTGTCTGTCTCTGACTGTATCTGTCATCTCTCTATCTGTATCTGTCATCCCTCTATCTGTATCTGTCACCCCTCTGTCTCTGACTGTATCTGTCATCCCTCTATCTGTTTCTGTCATCCCTCTATCTGTATCTGTCACCCCTCTGTCTCTGACTGTATCTGTCATCCCTCTATCTGTTTCTGTCATCCCTCTATCTGTTTCTGTCATCCCTCTATCTGTCTCTGTCATCCCTCTATCTTTCACTGACTGTATCTGTCATCCCTCTATCTGTCACTGACTGTATCTGTCAACCCTGTCCGTCTCTGACTGTATCTGTCATCTCTCTATCTGTATCTGTCATCCCTCTATCTGTATCCGTCACCCCTCTGTCTCTGACTGTATCTGTCATCCCTCTATCTGTTTCTGTCATCCCTCTCTCTGTCTCTGACTGTATCTGTCATCCCTCTATCCTTCTCTGTCATCCCTCTATCTGTCTCTGTCTGCCTCTGACTGTATCTGTCATCCCTCTATCTGTCACTGACTGTATCTGTCATCCCTCTATCTGTCTCTGACTGTATCTGTCATCCCTCTATCTGTCTCTGACTGTATCTGTCATCCCTCTATCTGTCTCTGTCATCCCTCTATCTTTCACTGACTGTATCTGTCATCTCTCTGTCTGTCTCTGACTGTATCTTTCATCCCTCTGTCTGTCTCTGACTGTATCTGTCATCTCTCTATCTGTCTCTGACTGTATCTGTCATCCCTCTATCTGTCTCTGACTGTATCTGTCATCTCTCTATCTGTCTCTGACTGTATCTGTCATCCCTCTGTCTGTCTCTGACTGTATCTGTCATCCCTCTATCTGTCTCTGACTGTATCTGTCATCCCTCTATCTGTCTCTGACTGTATCTGTCATCCCTCTATCTGTCTCTGACTGTATCTGTCATCCCTCTATCTGTCTCTGACTGTATCTTTCATCCCTCTATCTGTCTCTGACTGTATCTGTCATCCCTCTATCTGTCTCTGTCATCCCTCTATCTTTCACTGACTGTATCTGTCATCCCTCTATCTGTCACTGACTGTATCTGTCAACCCTGTCTGTCTCTGACTGTATCTGTCATCTCTCTATCTGTATCTGTCATCCCTCTATCTGTATCTGTCACCCCTCTGTCTCTGACTGTATCTGTCATCCCTCTATCTGTTTCTGTCATCCCTCTATCTGTATCTGTCACCCCTCTGTCTCTGACTGTATCTGTCATCCCTCTATCTGTTTCTGTCATCCCTCTATCTGTTTCTGTCATCCCTCTATCTGTCTCTGTCATCCCTCTATCTTTCACTGACTGTATCTGTCATCCCTCTATCTGTCACTGACTGTATCTGTCAACCCTGTCTGTCTCTGACTGTATCTGTCATCTCTCTATCTGTATCTGTCATCCCTCTATCTGTATCCGTCACCCCTCTGTCTCTGACTGTATCTGTCATCCCTCTATCTGTTTCTGTCATCCCTCTCTCTGTCTCTGACTGTATCTGTCATCCCTCTATATGTCTCTGACTGTATCTGTCATCCCTCTATCCTTCTCTGTCATCCCTCTATCTGTCTCTGTCATCCCTCTATCTTTCACTGACTGTATCTGTCATCTCTCTGTCTGTCTCTGACTGTATCTTTCATCCCTCTGTCTGTCTCTGACTGTATCTGTCATCTCTCTATCTGTCTCTGACTGTATCTGTCATCACTCTATCTGTTTCTGACTGTATCTGTCATCCCTCTATCTGTCCCTGACTGCATCTGTCATCCCTCTGTCTGTCTCTGACTGTATCTGTCATCCCTCTATTTGTATCTGTCATCCCTCTGTCTCTGACTGTATCTGTCATCCCTCTATCTGTCTCTGTCATCCCTCTATCTGTCTCTGACTGTATCTGTCATCCCTCTGTCTGTCTCTGATTGTATCTGTCATCTCTCTGTCTGACTCTGACTGTATCTGTCATCCCTCTGTCTGTCTCTGACTGTATCTGTCATCTCTCTATCTGTCACTGACTGTATCTGTAATCCCTCTATCTGTCTCTGACTGTATCTGTCATCTCTCTATCTGTCTCTGACTGTATCTTTCATCCCTCTATCTGTCTCTGACTGTATCTGTCATCCCTCTATCTGTCTCTGTCATCCCTCTATCTTTCACTGACTGTATCTGTCATCCCTCTATCTGTCACTGACTGTATCTGTCAACCCTGTCTGTCTCTGACTGTATCTGTCATCTCTCTATCTGTATCTGTCATCCCTCTATCTGTATCTGTCACCCCTCTGTCTCTGACTGTATCTGTCATCCCTCTATCTGTTTCTGTCATCCCTCTATCTGTTTCTGTCATCCCTCTATCTGTCTCTGTCATCCCTCTATCTGTCTCTGTCATCCCTCTATCTTTCACTGACTGTATCTGTCATCCCTCTATCTGTCACTGACTGTATCTGTCAACCCTGTCCGTCTCTGACTGTATCTGTCATCTCTCTATCTGTATCTGTCATCCCTCTATCTGTATCCGTCACCCCTCTGTCTCTGACTGTATCTGTCATCCCTCTATCTGTTTCTGTCATCCCTCTCTCTGTCTCTGACTGTATCTGTCATCCCTCTATCCTTCTCTGTCATCCCTCTATCTGTCTCTGTCTGCCTCTGACTGTATCTGTCATCCCTCTATCTGTCACTGACTGTATCTGTCATCCCTCTATCTGTCTCTGACTGTATCTGTCATCCCTCTATCTGTCTCTGACTGTATCTGTCATCCCTCTATCTGTCTCTGTCATCCCTCTATCTTTCACTGACTGTATCTGTCATCTCTCTGTCTGTCTCTGACTGTATCTTTCATCCCTCTGTCTGTCTCTGACTGTATCTGTCATCTCTCTATCTGTCTCTGACTGTATCTGTCATCACTCTATCTGTTTCTGACTGTATCTGTCATCCCTCTATCTGTCACTGACTGCATCTGTCATCCCTCTGTCTGTCTCATTTGTATCTGTCATCCCTCTGTCTCTGACTGTATCTGTCATCCCTCTATCTGTCTCTGTCATCCCTCTATCTGTATCTGACTGTATCTGTCATCTCTCTATCTGTCTCTGACTGTATCTGTCATCTCTCTATCCGTCTCTGACTGTATCTGTCATCCCTCTATCTGTCTCTGTCATCCCTCTATCTTTCACTGACTGTATCTGTCATCTCTCTGTCTGTCTCTGACTGTATCTTTCATCCCTCTGTCTGTCTCTGACTGTATCTGTCATCTCTCTATCTGTCTCTGACTGCATCTGTCATCCCTCTGTCTGTCTCTGACTGTATCTGTCATCCCTCTATTTGTATCTGTCATCCCTCTGTCTCTGACTGTATCTGTCATCCCTCTATCTGTCTCTGTCATCCCTCTATCTTTCACTGACTGTATCTGTCATCCCTCTATCTGTCTCTGACTGTATCTGTCATCCCTCTATCTGTCTCTGACTGTATCTGTCATCCCTCTGTCTGTCTCTGACTGTATCTGTCATCTCTCTATCTGTCTCTGACTGTATCTGTCATCCCTCTGTCTGTCTCTGACTGTATCTGTCATCTCTCTATCTGTCACTGACTGTATCTGTCATCCCTCTATCTGTCTCTGACTGTATCTGTCATCTCTCTATCTGTCTCTGACTGTATCTTTCATCCCTCTATCTGTCACTGAATGTATCTGTCATCCCTCTATCTGTCTCTGTCATCCCTCTATCTGTCACTGACTGTATCTGTCAACCCTGTCTGTCTCTGACTGTATCTGTCATCTCTCTATCTGTATCTGTCATCCCTCTATCTGTATCTGTCACCCCTCTGTCTCTGACTGTATCTGTCATCCCTCTATCTGTTTCTGTCATCCCTCTATCTGTTTCTGTCATCCCTCTATCTGTCTCTGTCATCCCTCTATCTGTCTCTGTCATCCCTCTATCTTTCACTGACTGTATCTGTCATCCCTCTATCTGTCACTGACTGTATCTGTCAACCCTGTCCGTCTCTGACTGTATCTGTCATCTCTCTATCTGTATCTGTCATCCCTCTATCTGTATCCGTCACCCCTCTGTCTCTGACTTTATCTGTCATCCCTCTATCTGTTTCTGTCATCCCTCTCTCTGTCTCTGACTGTATCTGTCATCCCTCTATCCTTCTCTGTCATCCCTCTATCTGTCTCTGTCTGCCTCTGACTGTATCTGTCATCCCTCTATCTGTCACTGACTGTATCTGTCATCCCTCTATCTGTCTCTGACTGTATCTGTCATCCCTCTATCTGTCTCTGACTGTATCTGTCATCCCTCTATCTGTCTCTGTCATCCCTCTATCTTTCACTGACTGTATCTGTCATCTCTCTGTCTGTCTCTGACTGTATCTTTCATCCCTCTGTCTGTCTCTGACTGTATCTGTCATCTCTCTATCTGTCTCTGACTGTATCTGTCATCCCTCTATCTGTCTCTGTCATCCCTCTATATGTCTCTGACTGTATCTGTCATCCCTCTATTTGTATCTATCATCCCTCTATCTGTCTCTGACTTTATCTGTCATCCCTCTATCTGTCTCTGTCATCCCTCTATCTGTATCTGACTTTATCTGTCATCCCTCTATCTGTCTCTGTCATCCCTCTATCTGTATCTGACTGTATCTGTCATCCCTCTATCTGTCACTGACTGTATCTGTCATCCCTCTATCTGTCTCTGACTGTATCTGTCATCCCTCTATCTGTCACTGAATGTATCTGTCATCCCTCTATCTGTCTCTGTCATCCCTCTATCTGTCACTGACTGTATCTGTCAACCCTGTCTGTCTCTGACTGTATCTGTCATCTCTCTATCTGTATCTGTCATCCCTCTATCTGTCTTTGACTGTATCTATCATCCCTCTATCTGTCTCTGACTTTATCTGTCATCCCTCTATCTGTCTCTGTCATCCCTCTATCTGTATCTGACTGTATCTGTCATCCCTCTATCTGTCACTGACTGTATCTGTCATCCCTCTATCTGTCTCTGATTGTATCTGTCATCTCTCTATCTGTCTCTGACTGTATCTGTCATCCCTCTGTCTGTCTCTGACTGTATCTGTCATCCCTCTATCTGTCTCTGTATCTGTCATCCCTCTATCTGTCTCTGACTGTATCTGTCATCCCTCTATCTGTCTCTGACTGTATCTGTCATCCCTCTATCTGTCTCTGACTGTATCTGTCATCCCTCTATCTGTCTCTGACTGTATCTGTCATCCCTCTATCTGTCTCTGTCATCCCTCTATCTGTCACTGACTGTATCTGTCATCCCTCTATCTGTCTCTGTCACCCCTCTGTCTCTGACTGTATCTGTCATCCCTCTATCTGTCACTGACTGTATCTGTCAACCCTGTCTGTCTCTGACTGTATCTGTCATCTCTCTATCTGTATCTGTCATCCCTCTATCTGTATCTGACTGTATCTGTCATCCCTCTATCTGTCACTGACTGTATCTGTCATCCCTCTATCTGTCACTGACTGTATCTGTCAACACTGTCAGTCTCTGACTGTATCTGTCATCACTCTATCTGTCTCTGACTGTATCTGTCATCCCTCTATCTGTCTCTGACTGTATCTGTCATCCCTCTATCTGTCTCTGACTGTATCTGTCATCCCTCTATCTGTCTCTGACTGTATCTGTCATCCCTCTATCTGTCTCTGATTGTATCTGTCATCTCTCTATCTGTCTCTGACTGTATCTGTCATCCCTCTGTCTGTCTCTGACTGTATCTGTCATCCCTCTATCTGTCTCTGACTGTATCTGTCATCCCTCTATCTGTCTCTGACTGTATCTGTCATCCCTCTATCTGTCTCTGTCATCCCTCTATCTGTCTCTGACTGTATCTGTCATCCCTCTATCTGTCAACCCTCTGTCACTGACTGTATCTGTCATCCCTCTATCTGTCACTGACTGTATCTGTCAACCCTGTCTGTCTCTGACTGTATCTGTCATCTCTCTATCTGTATCTGTCATCCCTCTATCTGTATCTGTCACCCCTCTGTCTCTGACTGTATCTGTCATCCCTCTATCTGTTTCTGTCATCCCTCTATCTGTCTCTGACTGTATCTGTCATCCCTCTCTCTGTCTCTGACTGTATCTGTCATCCCTCTATCCTTCTCTGTCATCCCTCTATCTGTCTCTGTCTGCCTCTGACTGTATCTGTCATCCCTCTATCTGTCACTGACTGTATCTGTCATCCATCTATCTGTCTCTGACTGTATCTGTCATCCCTCTATCTGTCTCTGACTGTATCTGTCATCCCTCTATCTGTCTCTGTCATCCCTCTATCTTTCACTGACTGTATCTGTCATCTCTCTGTCTGTCTCTGACTGTATCTTTCATCCCTCTGTCTGTCTCTGACTGTATCTGTCATCTCTCTATCTGTCTCTGACTGTATCTGTCATCTCTCTATCTGTCATTGACTGTATCTGTCATCCCTCTATCTATCACTGACTGTATCTGTCATCCCTCTATCTGTCTTTGACTGTATCTATCATCCCTCTATCTGTCTCTGACTTTATCTGTCATCCCTCTATCTGTCTCTGTCATCCCTCTATCTGTATCTGACTTTATCTGTCATCCCTCTATCTGTCTCTGTCATCCCTCTATCTGTATCTGACTGTATCTGTCATCCCTCTATCTGTCACTGACTGTATCTGTCATCCCTCTATCTGTCTCTGACTGTATCTGTCATCCCTCTATCTGTCACTGAATGTATCTGTCATCCCTCTATCTGTCTCTGTCATCCCTCTATCTGTCACTGACTGTATCTGTCATCCCTCTATCTGTCTCTGACTGTATCTGTCATCCCTCTATCTGTCACTGACTGTATCTGGCATCCCTCTATCTGTCTCTGACTGTATCTGTCATCCCTCTATCTGTCTCTGACTTTATCTGTCATCCCTCTATCTGTCTCTGTCATCCCTCTATCTGTCTCTGACTGTATCTGTCATCCCTCTATCTGTCACTGACTGTATCTGTCATCCCTCTATCTGTCTCTGACTGTATCTGTCATCTCTCTATCTGTCTCTGACTGTATCTGTCATCCCTCTGTCTGTCTCTGACTGTATCTGTCATCCCTCTATCTGTCTCTGACTGTATCTGTCATCCCTCTATCTGCCTCTGACTGTATCTGTCATCCCTCTATCTGTCACTGACTGTATCTGGCATCCCTCTATCTGTCTCTGACTGTATCTGTCATCTCTCTATCTGTCTCTGACTGTATCTGTCATCCCTCTATCTGTCTCTGTCATCCCTCTATCTTTCACTGACTGTATCTGTCATCCCTCTATCTGTCTCTGTCATCCCTCTATCTGTCTCTGTCTGCATCTGACTGTATCTGTCATCCCTCTATCTGTCACTGAATGTATCTGTCATCCCTCTATCTGTCTCTGTCATCCCTCTATCTGTCTCTGACTGTATGTGTCATCCCTCTATCTGTCACTGACTGTATCTGTCATCCTTCTATCTGTCACTGACTGTATCTGTCAACCCTGTCTGTCTCTGACTGTATCTATCATCCCTCTGTCTGTCTCTGACTATATCTGTCATCCCTCTATCTATCTCTGTCATCCCTCTATCTGTATCTGACTGTATCTGTCATCCCTCTATCTGTCACTGACTGTATCTGTCATCCCTCTATCTGTCTCTGATTGTATCTGTCATCTCTCTATCTGTCTCTGACTGTATCTGTCATCCCTCTGTCTGTCTCTGACTGTATCTGTCATCCCTCTATCTGTCTCTGACTGTATCTGTCATCCCTCTATCTGTCTCTGTCTGCCTCTGACTGTATCTATCATCCCTCTATCTGTCACTCACTGTATCTGTCATCCCTCTATCTTTCACTGACTGTATCTGTCATCCCTCTATCTGTCTCTGACTGTATCTGTCATCCCTCTATATGTCTCTGACTGTATCTGTCATCCCCCTATCTGTCTCTGTCATCCCTCTATCTGTCTCGGTCTGCCTCTGACTGTATCTGTCATCCCTCTATCTGTCACTGACTGTATCTCTCATCCCTCTATCTGTCTCTGACTGTATCTGTCATCTCTCTCTGTCTCTGTCTGTATCTGTCATCCCTCTATCTTTCACTGATTGTATCTGTCATCCCTCTATCTGTCTCTGACTGTATCTGTCATCCCTCTATCTGTCTCTGACTGTATCTGTCATCCCTCTGTCTGTCTCTGATTGTATCTGTCATCTCTCTGTCTGACTCTGACTGTATCTGTCATCCCTCTGTCTGTCTCTGACTGTATCTGTCATCTCTCTATCTGTCTCTGACTGTATCTGTCATCCCTCTATCTGTCTCTGACTGTATCTGTCATCCCTCTATCTGTCACTGACTGCATCTGTCATCCCTCTGTCTGTCTCTGACTGTATCTGTCATCCCTCTGTCTGTCTCTGACTGTATCTGTCATCCCTCTATCTGTCTCTGTCATCCCTCTATCTGTCTCTGTCTGCCTCTGACTGTATCTGTCATCCCTCTATCTGTCACTGACTGTATCTGTCATCCCTCTATCTGCATCTGTCATCCCTCTGTCTGTCATTGACTGTATCTGTCATCCCTCTATCTGTCATCCCTCTGTCACTGACTGTATCTGTCATCCCTCTATCTGTCACTGACTGTATCTGTCATCCCTCTATCTGTCACTGACTGTATCTGTAATCCCTCTGTCTGTCTCTGACTGTATCTGTCATCCCTCTATCTGTCTCTGACTGTATCTTTCATCCCTCTATCTGTCTCTGACTGTATCTGTCATCCCTCTATCTGTCTCTGTCATCCCTCTATCTTTCACTGACTGTATCTGTCATCCCTCTATCTGTCACTGACTGTATCTGTCAACCCTGTCTGTCTCTGACTGTATCTGTCATCTCTCTATCTGTATCTGTCATCCCTCTATCTGTATCTGTCACCCCTCTGTCTCTGACTGTATCTGTCATCCCTCTATCTGTTTCTGTCATCCCTCTATCTGTTTCTGTCATCCCTCTATCTGTCTCTGTCATCCCTCTATCTGTCTCTGTCATCCCTCTATCTTTCACTGACTGTATCTGTCATCCCTCTATCTGTCACTGACTGTATCTGTCAACCCTGTCCGTCTCTGACTGTATCTGTCATCTCTCTATCTGTATCTGTCATCCCTCTATCTGTATCCGTCACCCCTCTGTCTCTGACTGTATCTGTCATCCCTCTATCTGTTTCTGTCATCCCTCTCTCTGTCTCTGACTGTATCTGTCATCCCTCTATCCTTCTCTGTCATCCCTCTATCTGTCTCTGTCTGCCTCTGACTGTATCTGTCATCCCTCTATCTGTCACTGACTGTATCTGTCATCCCTCTATCTGTCTCTGACTGTATCTGTCATCCCTCTATCTGTCTCTGACTGTATCTGTCATCCCTCTATCTGTCTCTGTCATCCCTCTATCTTTCACTGACTGTATCTGTCATCTCTCTGTCTGTCTCTGACTGTATCTTTCATCCCTCTGTCTGTCTCTGACTGTATCTGTCATCTCTCTATCTGTCTCTGACTGTATCTGTCATCCCTCTGTCTGTCTCTGATTGTATCTGTCATCTCTCTGTCTGACTCTGACTGTATCTGTCATCCCTCTGTCTGTCTCTGACTGTATGTGTCATCCCTCTATCTGTCACTGACTGTATCTGTAATCCGTCTATCTGTCTCTGACTGTATCTGTCATCTCTCTATCTGTCTCTGACTGTATCTTTCATCCCTCTATCTGTCTCTGACTGTATCTGTCATCCCTCTATCTGTCACTGACTGTATCTGTCAACCCTGTCTGTCTGTCTCTGACTGTATCTGTCATCTCTCTATCTGTATCTGTCATCCCTCTATCTGTATCTGTCACCCCTCTGTCTCTGACTGTATCTGTCATCCCTCTATCTGTTTCTGTCATCCCTCTATCTGTTTCTGTCATCCCTCTATCTGTCTCTGTCATCCCTCTATCTTTCACTGACTGTATCTGTCATCTCTCTATCTGTCACTGACTGTATCTGTCAACCCTGTCCGTCTCTGACTGTATCTGTCATCTCTCTATCTGTATCTGTCATCCCTCTATCTGTATCCGTCACCCCTCTGTCTCTGACTGTATCTGTCATCCCTCTATCTGTTTCTGTCATCCCTCTCTCTGTCTCTGACTGTATCTGTCATCCCTCTATCCTTCTCTGTCATCCCTCTATCTGTCTCTGTCTGCCTCTGACTGTATCTGTCATCCCTCTATCTGTCACTGACTGCATCTGTCATCCCTCTGTCTGTCTCATTTGTATCTGTCATCCCTCTGTCTCTGACTGTATCTGTCATCCCTCTATCTGTCTCTGTCATCCCTCTAGCTGTATCTGACTGTATCTGTCATCTCTCTATCTGTCTCTGACTGTATCTGTCATCTCTCTATCCGTCTCTGACTGTATCTGTCATCCCTCTATCTGTCTCTGACTGTATCTGTCATCCCTCTATCTGTCTCTGTCATCCCTCTATCTTTCACTGACTGTATCTGTCATCTCTCTGTCTGTCTCTGACTGTATCTTTCATCCCTCTGTCTGTCTCTGACTGTATCTGTCATCTCTCTATCTGTCCCTGACTGCATCTGTCATCCCTCTGTCTGTCTCTGACTGTATCTGTCATCCCTCTATTTGTATCTGTCATCCCTCTGTCTCTGACTGTATCTGTCATCCCTCTATCTGTCTCTGTCATCCCTCTATCTTTCACTGACTGTATCTGTCATCCCTCTATCTGTCTCTGACTGTATCTGTCATCCCTCTATCTGTCTCTGACTGTATCTGTCATCCCTCTGTCTGTCTCTGATTGTATCTGTCATCTCTCTGTCTGACTCTGACTGTATCTGTCATCCCTCTGTCTGTCTCTGACTGTATCTGTCATCTCTCTATCTGTCACTGACTGTATCTGTAATCCCTCTATCTGTCTCTGACTGTATCTGTCATCTCTCTATCTGTCTCTGACTGTATCTTTCATCCCTCTATCTGTCTCTGACTGTATCTGTCATCCCTCTATCTGTCTCTGTCATCCCTCTATCTTTCACTGACTGTATCTGTCATCCCTCTATCTGTCACTGACTGTATCTGTCAACCCTGTCTGTCTCTGACTGTATCTGTCATCTCTCTATCTGTATCTGTCATCCCTCTATCTGTATCTGTCACCCCTCTGTCTCTGACTGTATCTGTCATCCCTCTATCTGTTTCTGTCATCCCTCTATCTGTATCTGTCACCCCTCTGTCTCTGACTGTATCTGTCATCCCTCTATCTGTTTCTGTCATCCCTCTATCTGTTTCTGTCATCCCTCTATCTGTCTCTGTCATCCCTCTATCTTTCACTGACTGTATCTGTCATCCCTCTATCTGTCACTGACTGTATCTGTCAACCCTGTCTGTCTCTGACTGTATCTGTCATCTCTCTATCTGTATCTGTCATCCCTCTATCTGTATCCGTCACCCCTCTGTCTCTGACTGTATCTGTCATCCCTCTATCTGTTTCTGTCATCCCTCTCTCTGTCTGTATCTGTCATCCCTCTATCTCTGACTGTATCTGTCATCCCTCTATCTGTTTCTGTCATCCCTCTATCTGTCTCTGTCATCCCTCTATCTTTCACTGACTGTATCTGTCATCCCTCTATCTGTCACTGACTGTATCTGTCATCCCTCTATCTGTCTCTGACTGTATCTGTCATCCCTCTATCTGTCTCTGACTGTATCTGTCATCCCTCTATCTGTCTCTGACTGTATCTGTCATCCCTCTATATGTCTCTGACTGTATCTGTCATCCCTCTATCCTTCTCTGTCATCCCTCTATCTGTCTCTGTCATCCCTCTATCTTTCACTGACTGTATCTGTCATCTCTCTGTCTGTCTCTGACTGTATCTTTCATCCCTCTGTCTGTCTCTGACTGTATCTGTCATCTCTCTATCTGTCTCTGACTGTATCTGTCATCACTCTATCTGTTTCTGACTGTATCTGTCATCCCTCTATCTGTCCCTGACTGCATCTGTCATCCCTCTGTCTGTCTCTGACTGTATCTGTCATCCCTCTATTTGTATCTGTCATCCCTCTGTCTCTGACTGTATCTGTCATCCCTCTATCTGTCTCTGTCATCCCTCTATCTTTCACTGACTGTATCTGTCATCCCTCTATCTGTCTCTGACTGTATCTGTCATCCCTCTATCTGTCTCTGACTGTATCTGTCATCCCTCTGTCTGTCTCTGATTGTATCTGTCATCTCTCTGTCTGACTCTGACTGTATCTGTCATCCCTCTGTCTGTCTCTGACTGTATCTGTCATCTCTCTATCTGTCACTGACTGTATCTGTAATCCCTCTATCTGTCTCTGACTGTATCTGTCATCTCTCTATCTGTCTCTGACTGTATCTTTCATCCCTCTATCTGTCTCTGACTGTATCTGTCATCCCTCTATCTGTCTCTGTCATCCCTCTATCTTTCACTGACTGTATCTGTCATCCCTCTATCTGTCACTGACTGTATCTGTCAACCCTGTCTGTCTCTGACTGTATCTGTCATCTCTCTATCTGTATCTGTCATCCCTCTATCTGTATCTGTCACCCCTCTTTCTCTGACTGTATCTGTCATCCCTCTATCTGTTTCTGTCATCCCTCTATCTGTTTCTGTCATCCCTCTATCTGTCTCTGTCATCCCTCTATCTGTCTCTGTCATCCCTCTATCTTTCACTGACTGTATCTGTCATCCCTCTATCTGTCACTGACTGTATCTGTCAACCCTGTCCGTCTCTGACTGTATCTGTCATCTCTCTATCTGTATCTGTCATCCCTCTATCTGTATCCGTCACCCCTCTGTCTCTGACTGTATCTGTCATCCCTCTATCTGTTTCTGTCATCCCTCTCTCTGTCTCTGACTGTATCTGTCATCCCTCTATCCTTCTCTGTCATCCCTCTATCTGTCTCTGTCTGCCTCTGACTGTATCTGTCATCCCTCTATCTGTCACTGACTGTATCTGTCATCCCTCTATCTGTCTCTGACTGTATCTGTCATCCCTCTATCTGTCTCTGACTGTATCTGTCATCCCTCTATCTGTCTCTGTCATCCCTCTATCTTTCACTGACTGTATCTGTCATCTCTCTGTCTGTCTCTGACTGTATCTTTCATCCCTCTGTCTGTCTCTGACTGTATCTGTCATCTCTCTATCTGTCTCTGACTGTATCTGTCATCACTCTATCTGTTTCTGACTGTATCTGTCATCCCTCTATCTGTCACTGACTGCATCTGTCATCCCTCTGTATGTCTCATTTGTATCTGTCATCCCTCTGTCTCTGACTGTATCTGTCATCCCTCTATCTGTCTCTGTCATCCCTCTATCTGTATCTGACTGTATCTGTCATCTCTCTATCTGTCTCTGACTGTATCTGTCATCTCTCTATCCGTCTCTGACTGTATCTGTCATCCCTCTATCTGTCTCTGTCATCCCTCTATCTTTCACTGACTGTATCTGTCATCTCTCTGTCTGTCTCTGACTGTATCTTTCATCCCTCTGTCTGTCTCTGACTGTATCTGTCATCTCTCTATCTGTCCCTGACTGCATCTGTCATCCCTCTGTCTGTCTCTGACTTTATCTGTCATCCCTCTATTTGTATCTGTCATCCCTCTGTCTCTGACTGTATCTGTCATCCCTCTATCTGTCTCTGTCATCCCTCTATCTTTCACTGACTGTATCTGTCATCCCTCTATCTGTCTCTGACTGTATCTGTCATCCCTCTATCTGTCTCTGACTGTATCTGTCATCCCTCTGTCTGTCTCTGATTGTATCTGTCATCTCTCTGTCTGACTCTGACTGTATCTGTCATCCCTCTGTCTGTCTCTGACTGTATCTGTCATCTCTCTATCTGTCACTGACTGTATCTGTAATCCCTCTATCTGTCTCTGACTGTATCTGTCATCTCTCTATCTGTCTCTGACTGTATCTTTCATCCCTCTATCTGTCTCTGACTGTATCTGTCATCCCTCTATCTGTCTCTGTCATCCCTCTATCTTTCACTGACTGTATCTGTCATCCCTCTATCTGTCACTGACTGTATCTGTCAACCCTGTCTGTCTCTGACTGTATCTGTCATCTCTCTATCTGTATCTGTCATCCCTCTATCTGTATCTGTCACCCCTCTGTCTCTGACTGTATCTGTCATCCCTCTATCTGTTTCTGTCATCCCTCTATCTGTTTCTGTCATCCCTCTATCTGTCTCTGTCATCCCTCTATCTGTCTCTGTCATCCCTCTATCTTTCACTGACTGTATCTGTCATCCCTCTATCTGTCACTGACTGTATCTGTCAACCCTGTCCGTCTCTGACTGTATCTGTCATCTCTCTATCTGTATCTGTCATCCCTCTATCTGTATCCGTCACCCCTCTGTCTCTGACTTTATCTGTCATCCCTCTATCTGTTTCTGTCATCCCTCTCTCTGTCTCTGACTGTATCTGTCATCCCTCTATCCTTCTCTGTCATCCCTCTATCTGTCTCTGTCTGCCTCTGACTGTATCTGTCATCCCTCTCTCTGTCACTGACTGTATCTGTCATCCCTCTATCTGTCTCTGACTGTATCTGTCATCCCTCTATCTGTCTCTGACTGTATCTGTCATCCCTCTATCTGTCTCTGTCATCCCTCTATCTTTCACTGACTGTATCTGTCATCTCTCTGTCTGTCTCTGACTGTATCTTTCATCCCTCTGTCTGTCTCTGACTGTATCTGTCATCTCTCTATCTGTCTCTGACTGTATCTGTCATCACTCTATCTGTTTCTGACTGTATCTGTCATCCCTCTATCTGTCACTGACTGCATCTGTCATCCCTCTGTCTGTCTCTGACTGTATCTGTCATCCCTCTATTTGTATCTGTCATCCCTCTGTCTCTGACTGTATCTGTCATCCCTCTATCTGTCTCTGTCATCCCTCTATCTGTATCTGACTGTATCTGTCATCTCTCTATCTGTCTCTGACTGTATCTGTCATCTCTCTATCCGTCTCTGACTGTATCTGTCATCCCTCTATCTGTCACTGACTGTATCTGTCATCCCTCTATCTGTAACTGTCATCTCTCTATCTGTCTCGGTCATCCCTCTATCCATCACTGACTGTATCTGTCATCCCTCTATCTG